>NW_020954590.1:56947273-57005623 GCF_900497805.2 Vombatus ursinus
AAAGAAAGAAAGAAAGAAAGAAAGAAAGAAAGAAAGAAAGAAAGAAAGAAAGAAAGAAAGAAAGAGAAAGAATGAAAGGGAGCAAAGAAGGAAGAAAGAAAGAAGGAAGGAAGGAGAGAGGGAAGAAAGAAGGTAAAGGAAAGAAGGAAATAAATAAAGCATTTGGTCAGAACAAAGTGCAGCCTGAAAAACTATCTTTAAAAACTATTGTTTCCCACACATGTTAAAATCATGCAAGATATTATGACAGATGAGTTACAGAGCTAATTTTGTTTAGTGATTTACTGAATGTCAAATGAAGCATAAAGAAATGAGAAATGTATCCACCTAAGTTTTTTTTTTTTTGGTCTTTTTATAAACATCCCAAGTAGAGTCAAGATAGAAGGATTCCCTTTTGATGATAAGGTTCTCTCTCTACCAATGAAACTGACACTGTGCTAATTGTGTCTAGCCCTAGAATATCACTGGTCTCTTTAATAGGATTTGTGGTCATTCCAACGGGATTAGACTAGATTTTCACATCATTAAAATAAAGTAGATTAAGAACATATATTGTCTAGATTACAATATGCAATTGGACATGAAATTCACTGAAATCATTAGCATGTGTATCTTAAACAGATGTTGCAAATATACAATGATCTGTGCCCAGAATTTAATCAGAGGAGGAGATTAGACTAGGTTACATTTTGGAAAAATGCAATGTTTTCAAGACTCAAGGTTTACAGAAGCCCATATAACACCAATATTTTCCTGGTGATATTATATAGTTATATAGTTGCAAATTATAGAACACTAAGATATCAGAAGTACTAAAATTTTCAGACAATGAAAAGATGCACTGTGGATGGCAGTGGATTGAAGCATATTAAAAATGATGGCTTGTGCATAATAACTTTCATAGAAATAACATCAGAGATATATATGACCAGAAAAAGAGGTAGACTATTCCACTGGTGAGAGGGAAGGATGATCCATGAATCACCAAAGTGCTTCAATGATATCAAAGAAAGAATAAAAGAAAAAGAGAGAAACTCTAGAATGTTGAATAGATGCTCTATGGAAGATTAATGGAAAGATAAAATCAAAAGTCATCCAGAGTAAAGGGTCTTGGAGGGATTGTGATCAGCACTGATGAAGGAAATATTTATATGATATTCATTTTTTACCCAAAGTATCCCTTGTTGATTGTCCAAAATAATGTTACCATTTGCCTCATTATTGCTATGGTGGGGATTTTCTGAGTGGAAAGAATACTCTTTTTGCCTACTGAAGTTGGCCACTCATCAAAAGAGCTCTAACATCCCCAGCTTGGGTCATTCCTACCATCCTATTACATATAATCTCACTGCTAGTCAAACATTATTTTAGTCAAGTTATATATTTTAAAAAGTTTCTTGTAAGATAGTTAATAATCTACTCTTTCAAGAGCTTGCTGGCTTAGATTGGATTTTCCCCTCAATTTTATTCTTAGAATACAAGTGTCATTTTCTGGTAGGTTAAGACCTGCTTCTGATAATTAAAACAAAGTATTTTATTATTTGGGAGTAAGTACATTAGACTGCCCCAAGGCTTGGTGATTTTTCGCCTTTTATTAAAGGCTTTTTGTGGAGTCCTTGTTAGATTAAATTACATGATTGCTTGATAGAAATCCATTTCTACTTATTCTGAATTTATACATTATGTTATTTTTCTTCTTTCATTGCAAATGTTCATTCCATTCCAAATGCTAGCAAAGTTCTGCAAAAATCATTTGAATTAAATAAAATATTACCCTCATTTTCCTCCACAACAGTAATCCAGGCATTTAATCAAAGAGAACACACTGCCAATTCCAGATCTTTACTGTGTCTGTTTTAATTTGCAATTTACACATTCCTACTAATAGCTCATTCAGTTCTGTGTTAATATAGCTAATGATGTAAAACATTAGAAAATCTCCTATCAGTACTAGGTTGAAAAAGCTTATTCTTTCCATTCTATTCTTACATGTTTATATTGGTCCAGTAGAGCCTCTGTCTACTTTGTACCATTGTGGGTTATATACATAATGATAATTAATAATATAGTAGTGGTAGTAGTAGTACTAGTACTAGTAGTAGTAGTAGGTCAGCTAGGAGGCACAATGGATAGAGAGCTGGGCCTTGAATCAGGGAGACCTGAGTTCAAATGTGACCTCAAAAATTTACAAGCTGTGTGACTCTGGGCAAGTCACTTAACCCTGTTTGCCTCAATTTCCTCATCTGTAAAATGAGCTGGAGAAGGCAATGGCAAACAGACCCCAAATGGGGTCACAAAGACTCAGATACGACAGAAAAATGACTGAACAACAAAATAGTAGTAGTAGTAGTAGTAGTAGCAACAGTAATAGCAGGATATGAAAAAGACATATAATTTTTCTAAAGTATTTGCATGTGTTAACTCATTTGATCCTTAACAACAACTTTGCGAGGTAGGTACTACTATTATCCCCATTTGACAGATGTGGAAACAAAGATATTAAATGACTTGGTCAGTGTCACACAGCTAGTAAGTGTGTAGGATTCAAACTCAAATTTTCCTGACTCCCCATGTCACACTCTCTCCAGTGTACCCCCAATTGCATAAAAACTATCTCCTCATAAACCTAGCTGAAAACTTGAGTAAATCAGTTGTGTGGTGGTTTACTTTTCTATCCAGCATTCTATCAGTACTTAAAGAATCAGTTGTAATTCTGCTACTTTGTACCTGTTACAATCCTTTATAAATGAATCCTTTAGTTGGTTCAATTGTGTGTTTGTGGAAAGTTGGGAGGGAGAGGGGTTGAGTGAGTGAAGACCATAATGACGATTCTTGAATCTTTCCTGGTATAGGGATAGACTGGAATTGGAAGAATAGGGGTTTCCTCTCAAGATTCTTGTATGGATTGTCAGGAAGAGAGGAGTGGGAGGGTCAGGAACTCTAAGTAAATAAACCAGGTTCAATAACCACTCCAATGAATTATGGGGATTAAAGGACCGAAGGTAGGAAGAATAAGAAAGGTCAAAAGCAGGTATCACAGGGCCTAAGAGGTAACAAAAAAAGTTCTGGGCCTTCGAATGGAATAGTTTGGTACTGGGTAAGCAACCCACGTTAACTCAGCTAGAAAAATAGTCATCTAGATTTAGGATGTTTAGTCGGCCCATAGCAGGATGTAGTTGACAGCCTTCATCTAGTTTCTTCAGAAATCCCTCCATCTGGAGAGCTCTTGCTGCTGTCCTTATTGTTATCCTTAGCAAAGAGAAATCCATGTAACACAAAACAGTAGATACTTCTCTGCCCAACTATACTGTGGGCTTTCTGAGAGGATAATTTCTGTACCTCCGTGGTACAGTCTAATGCATGGTCTAGTACAATGCTTTACATCTATTATCTATATCTCAAAAAGAGTGGGTGTCAGCCTGCTTCCAATCCATCTGGTGTGAGCCTTGTCTATATTTTCCCAAAATTCCTCCTGTGGGTCTGTGTAAGGAGCTGGAGAGCTTCCTCATTCTCTCCCAATGTTGTGAGATACCTATGAAACAGGATGGATGTCCACCCATCATACCTTACTCACCTTTCTTCCTGTCACACAATTCCTTGATTTCTGTTCTTCTTGAGAATTTCTCATTGATTATGTGTGGCAGCCTGCTTATATTAGCCATACACCTTTCCATTGTACTCTAAAGGATACTCATCATTAGATATTCAGACACAGTGGAGTTCCACTAGTGAACTTTATTAGGTGCATGAGGATGTATACGGTTTAAATAAGAAACTAAGGCCCCTACTGTAATGGAGCTTGCAGGCCAGTAGGAAGCCACAATCACATGTGATTAGAGTGAAAAATAGTCAATGTTGTATACTTAGGACATTTGCTAATTGCTTGTAACACACACACACACACACAGTACAAGTCAAATACTGTGTGAGGTTGTAGTTACAGTCTAGAAGGATATATTGAGGAAGGCAAATTTTAACGGATGGATAGAAATTAATCTTTTGATGAAGCTGAGTCGCCAGGTGATAGAACATTTCTGAGAAAGGAGAAAGCATGAAGAAGGACATTTAGGTAGGAATAAACTAAGCATGTATGAGGAACTATAAATCACCCAGTCTGATTAGAACATAAGGAGGAAGGGAATAAGCATTTATTAAGTGCCTTTACTGTGTCAGGCTCTATGTTAAAGCTCTTTGCAAACATATCATTTGATACTCACAACAATCCTGTGAGGTAAGTACTATTAGTTTCTCCATTTTATAGTTGAGGAAACTGAAGCAAAAAAGAGCAAAAAGTGACTTACCCAGGGTCAAACAGATACTATGTGTCTGAAGTCAGATTTGAACTCAGGTCTTCCTGATTCTAGGCCCAGAACTCCTTCCACTTGCCACCTAGCAACCAAGTATAGCATAGAGTATAAAGAAAGGAGTAATGTGAGTTATGACTGGAGAGGTAGGGTGGAGACAGATTATATATGATCTGAAATGCTAGACTAAGAAGTATGACCTTTAATAGAAGGCACACAAGCTACTGAAGAGCTTTGAACAGAGGTAAGACATGGTGAGACCTATGATACAAGATGGTATAGTAGAAAGAACATGAGATCAAATAAAATAATGCATGTAAAGTACTATTTAAAGATATAAATATTACTTATTGTTATTCCTATTACTTGCGAGAAAGACCATTTTGTAGTAGAGCTATCCTCATAACCAGAAAGACTTGCGTGCAGGACCTGCCTCTGACACAGGCAATCTTTGTGACCCTGGACAAGTCACTTCTCAGAATTCAGGGCAACATTCTAAGGCTATAAATTGGAGAGAAGTGCATCACCTTCATTGGTAGAGGGAGTTTCATCCTCTGCGAGTCCTCTCTAGTGAAAAAAAAAAAAATCACCGGTCCAGACTTTATCTCTTATCCATATTATTACTTTCAGTCTAGAGAAACCTTGTTTTCACATTTACTAGCTATGTAGCCATAGGAAAGTCACTTATTCTATCTTAACCTCAGTTTCTATGCCTATACAATACAGAAATAATACCTATGGTATCTACCTTACAGACTTGTAAGAATTAAATGAAACAATGAATGTAATGATTTTTATGTCCCATTAAGTGCTGCATAATTGTCAGATATTGTGCACAAGTGCAATTCGACAAAATTGTATTCATACTCCATATGTATAAGACACTGTTGCTCAATTGTGTCTGACACTTCCTGAACTCATTTGGGGTTTTCTTGGCAAAGATACTGGAGTGGTTTGACATTTCCTTCTCCAGCTAATTTTATTGATGAGGCAAACAGGATTAATTGACTTGCCCAGGGTCACAGAGCTAGTAAGTGTCTGAGGTTGGATTTGAACTCAGAAAGATGAGTCTTCTTAACTACAGGTTTCTCTCTCTATCCATTACGTCACTTAGCTGTACTAGACAGAAAAATATAATCCTTCCCTTTATGAAACTTACAATGGAGTGGATGTGATAACCAAGTATGTGTGACACAAAGTAAAATTTGCAGAGACAAAATAAGGATAGTCACAAATTTGAGGAGGGAAAAATCGCTTTCTGTCTGTTAGATCAAGATTGTCTTCATGGGGGCTCTGCTGCCTGATCTGGGCCTTGAACAAAGAGGATTCTAACAGGCAAAGATGAGGAAGGATTGCAGGATGACAGCCCATGTAAATACACAAGGAAAGGAAAGGACAGAATGAAATAGAGTTTGGCTGAAACTAGAGGCTATGAGAGGGAGTAGTATGAAATACATCTGCATCAGACCTGTGCCTTAGAAAGATTAAGTTAATAGCTGAATGAAGGATTGTTTGGAGACCAAAAAAGCCTGGAGGAAAGCAGATTATTTAGGATGCTATTGGAATAGTTCAGGCAAAAGGTAATGAGGTCCTGAACTAAGGTGATGATCATTTGTGCAGAGAAGAAAGCATGGCAGAATTGGCAGGGCTATGCAACTGATTGGACTATGGGGGTGGTGAGGAAGAGAGAAGACTTAAACATGGGATTTCCAGCCTGAGTGCCTTGGTATTATGGTATCTCAAGAGATAGGGAAGTTAAGGTGCAAATTTAGGGGGAAGGTTAATGAACCTTGAAGCTGTGTGAAGGGTGGATTGGAATGGGACGAAAGGAGAGGTTGACCTGACATATTGAGTTGCTACTCCAAACACCCATGTGGACTGTATCTAAGGTCTGAGTTAGACAGTTGTAGTAAGGGTAAGGAGGATACATTTCAAAAGTAATACTGGTCACCTTTGCTGCTAGCTGTACCTTGTGACTATACTTTGCACTTAATCTCTAGGTAATCTGGGATCTAAGAATCTACATACCAAGAGTGAACACTTGGGGGGATAAGTGGCCTGAGTGTGATGCTGCTAATGGCTTACTCCTCAAGAATGAGGTAATATATGTAAAGCAATTAAAACACTATGGAAATTATAGGGTTTATTATTATAATTATTATTCATTATCTGGTTTCTTGGGCGTAAAAAAGAAACAAAGGGCTTAAGAAAGAACAAAGGGGAATTCTCTTAAATTTTGGTCTTCAAGGTGGGGGACTGCGGTGCTACCCCCTACATACTCACATTTGTGGCCTGATTCTAAGGGGTATGCATTCTACCAAATCGAGAGTAGAAACATAGGTCACATCAATTTTCTCTAACACAACTACACAGCTCTTATCCCCCAACGCTCCCCCCTCCTTCTGCTAAGAAAGTTCTCAACCTCTCCCATTTTGAGTTTGGTTTTGTCTCCTCCTAATAGTTGTGACCTGTATTAAGCATTACCCGTAGCAGTTTCATAGATGCTCCTGCAAAAGTCCCTCCCCTACTCTCTATCCTTAAAATAACCTCAGCGGCCACAACAGACAGCTTTCAGAGGGTAGTGAGTATGGAGTAAGATTCCCACTTCCCTCTTTATCTTTTTGAGTGGGAGAGAGTGAGTCACGAAGGATGAGCAGTCATGAACGGCTGGTGATCTAGACTACAGATACCAGATCTTTCCTCCCGCCCCATTCCTCCTCCAAGCTTCCCTGTTATAGTCAGAAGGTTCTGCTCGGGTTTTAGAGCCTTTGCATCATTTTTGAATTTTCACTTTCCCTTACCCTGACCCCATTTGTTCAATCAGTTCGATCTCACTCGGTTCTATCTCTACATGTTGCACACCTATTCCTTTCTCTCCACTCATTCAGCCACCGCCCCAGTTAGGCCCTCTTCACTTCTCCGCATGACTATTGCAACAGCCTCCCACGTGGATTCCCTGCTTCAAATCTCCTCACTTCAATCTATCTTCCACATAGTTGCCAAAATGATTTTCCTATGCACAGGTATAACCAAGTCATTCCCTAATCTAACTCTGTGTGTGTGTATATATATATATCTATATATCTATATCTATATCTATATATATATATAGATAGATAGATAGATATATGTATGTATGTATATCAATATATGTATACATACATGTGTATGTATATATGTCCTTCTCATACACATATATATGTCTGTTTTAGATAGATGGATAAAAAAATTTAAATACATATGGTCCAGGTTATGCCTTATCGTGACAAATGAAGTAAATTTATAGGAAAAAATATCTTTATATGTCAAAATCTAAAAAATATGCAAATATTCCACATTCAACATGTCATTAAAGAAATTCACACTGCTCTCCACACTCATTGATATTTTCATCCCATATTTTTAATCTAGTCTTTGAGAGTGTTTACATAGCAATCTTAAGCACCTCTTAATAACTTGACAACCATACTTAGCTTCTTTTTCTTAGTCTCAATAGCTCCACAGCCATATCCCCCTTCTCCTCCCCCACTTCCATTTTGCCAACTTTCCACACCTACTTTTAAACTCTACCAATTAGTTTTTTCTACTTTTTCTTACTTTCCTAGCCTTGTCAACTACCTTCTTTTTCAGGCTTCTCCTTGTATTCTCTTCAGGCCCATACTCCTTAATGATCTCTTTCCTCAGACATTTTTCCACAGAAGCTGGAAGTAAATAGGGACCTGAAAATTGTTCTCCTTCAAATTTTCCTCAATTTCTCCAAAATTTTTCCAAAACTCTTTGCCCCTAATTCATTTGTTGACCTTATTCATGACTCTAAAACCTGCCAACTCATCTATACAATTTCCTTCTTATTAAGATCAATTCTTTCTTCATTTCCTAAAGCAAGCAAACAACAGTCATGTATTAAGCACCTACTACGTGTCTATTAAGCACCTGCTACTGGTGTCCCACAGATATCGAAAGTGCAATCTTTAGGAAATAGTGATACATGCAGCTTTTCTAGTTCAATAGGACCTGCCTGAGATTGGCATGGTTTCAAGAACTCAAGGTCACCTCTGTGTCACAGTAAGGCATCAGAGCAGAACTTTTGTGGAAATCATAAAATCAGAAATTAATTCCTATAGAAATAAAATGCTCCAATAGACAGTTAAAATTTATATTTAAGAGGTTATATGACAGTCTATCATATGCAGTGCCTTACCTCTTGGGAGTTTTAATTCTCATATAACCAAGTTAACTTTTCTTCTTCAGCATTTTACCAACCTCACAATCCCTTTTGTTTCACTGATATTCTTAACATCAGCTAGTTCCCAAATCCTGCACATGCTATGTAGGTATTTCTCTCAAGGTCCTCTGATTTCATATTCTCAGTTTCAAGAACTTATTTTCCTATCTCTGTTTTGTTTGCCTTTATAATATTTAATATGCCTGGTTATGATATCATGTTTTATAGAAGGCAGCAATAATATAACTCATTGCATAACATTACAAAGTTATGAGTACAAGTTTACATTGAATGAGGGACACCAGCCTATTTTTCCAATCATTTTTTTATGTTTACCATACTTATACAGTAGGGGAAATTGTGATGGCTCTCTAATCATACCACATAAACAACAATTATCTAGAAGTATGGAACTATCCCAGACCTTCTTTGGGACTCTGCTTTCTTTTTTAAATTCTTCTGATCACTGAACATTAGAATATAGAAATCCAAAGTGTCTGGAGATGCTACAAGGTGAAGGAGGTCAAGGGTGTTCTTTACATGCATCTAGAAGAAAGGTAGAGAAGGTTTCTGAATTATCTATCATAACAATACACAGCAGAAAAATCAGTATGCAATGGATTGTATTGTCAAACAGGAAACTAACTCATGGAGTTTATACTGGAATCTCATGTGTTAAGAGGATACTTTTAACAGGCAGAAAGATATCGAAGCACTGAGAGTTGATGCCACCACCTGGGCATCAGGCGGAGTTGAAACTCCAGATTGGCACAGTTACTTTCATTCCATAAAATGAGATTTGGCTCTATAAAAGAACTCAGATAACTGTAACCTGAAGCAAAGTGAGCATGTCATCAAAATTACCAGGTGCTGTGAGGAAAAAAAATTTCCAAAACAAATCACCTTTCCCCACATCCCGCTAAAGAAAGTTAAAAGGAATTTTTTTTAAAAAAAAAGGCAAATCCTCTCCTCAACCTGTCTTAAATTATGCCCCAACAGCCTCACCTTGAGGCTGTGCAGTCCTTAGGGGAAGTGTATGCCTCAGGAGAGTGAGTCTGGAGAAGGTTGGAGGATAGAAGGAGTATTTACATAGGCTTACTTGCTGTCGGCAGTAAAGGAGCTAGGTTGCTGAGGAATTGAAGTTAGCATCTAATGTATTATCTTCATTTAAGTTGTTGCCTTCAGGTAAAGTGATTTTCTTCTTCTTCTTCTTTTGACCTACATGTTTATTAGGCCCTGGTTTGTTAGCCCATCAGTCAGTCAACCCTATGTGCAGAGCTTCTTCTTTGTGTAATATACTGTACTGTGTCTTATACTACATGCTATGCATAAAACTACTTGGTTTCTGCCCTTGGGATGCCTACAGTCCAGTTGAAGAGACAACATAGAAACAAATTTTTCTTTTCTTTTATATACATATATATACACACATATATATGACATTACTTGAAAACATTTTACAATAACAATACTGAATATACGTTCACTGAGTACAAATTGTTTATTTAGATGCTGGTGTTAAAAATAGAGATATGGGGGCAGCTAGGTGGCACAGTGGATAGAGTGCCGGCCCTGAAGTCAGGAGGACCTGAGTTCAAATCCGGCCTCAGACCAAACACTTGACACTTACTAGCTGTGTGACCCTGGGCAAGTCACTTAACCCCAATTGCCTAAAAAGCAAGCAAACAAACAAACAAACAAACAAAAAGAATAGAGATATGGCACTGAGGCTCTTGCATAAGATGCATATCATCTCCAAAGAGTTCAACCTAACTATTTACCCAGGGGAAAGAAGTGGATGAAAAAATACCCATTATTCAGACTATAATATACATATAGATGGACAACTTGTAGAGGTCATCTGTCAGTATGTGTATCTTATATGGGCACTTTATATGAACAATGAGTTGGAATCAGAATTGATAGTGTATTGGATTGCCTTTGGGAAATTAAGAACACTTTTAATGACCCCCAATTTCTCCCTGAAACAAAGTCTCATGTTTAATATAACAGTATTTTTGTATTGTTGTGTTACTGCCAGACATGGAATACTATGAACCCCGAAGAATTGAAAATGAGTGTCACCTACAGGGGCAATGGAAATATGCATGGTTTGTGATAATAGGTCTCAACACATTACAACCAAAGAACTACAAAAGAGAGGTCAAGTAAAGGATATAATTAATTTTTAGGCTGGTCATGTGGCAAGTGAAAGGGCTAGCTGATGGACAATCTGTGCCCCATTGGTTTCCTAGGGATTTTAGAAGAAAATGTGGAAGGCCTTTAGTACATTGGGTGGAATTCTTGTGGTGAACTTTTGGGACATATAAAGTAGAGCCGCATAGGACAGGCTACCGTGAGATGGCCGGGACATGCGATATTAGAAGGAAAATCCATATCTGCGTGATTATAGATCCATTTGAATTATAGAAAGAAATAGAAGAATCAGCATAGGGTAGACTTAATCATAAATGATTTCCCAGAGGATCTACATTTTAAGACAAGTTTTAAATGAAGAGATAGCTCATTTATAGATTGGTACCTTGGAGTTATTACAGGAGGCATTTCCCCGGGCAGAATGGAACAAGCAGGAGGGATAACAGAGCTCATGAAAAGGACGTGTTTATTGACTTCAGTCATGCAAGGCAAAGCAAATACTGTATTTGTTTATTGTGACTATTAATTTTAGGATCTTGTGACCACTCTATCAGGGTCCCATAGCTTCTGGTACAGACATAACCTATAACATATGGGAGTACTTAGAAGTTTCTGTTAAGAATGCAGCTGTTGTGTTTTTATGACATAGTCATTACTGGTATGCTGTGTACCTAAGACCTCAGGCAACTTACAGCAGATCCCAATGCACGAAACATTGCATAAGCAAGGACACATACAACATAAGGTATCATATTTTTAGACATACAGAGAAAACCACCTGGACAACCATGTGCCCTGCTGATTCACTGCTTTACCATAAAGAGATACCATGTGGCTTTCTTGCTCTTTTTTTCCTTCCAATAGACCCTATTCAACCACTGACATATAATGTGCCATCCCAAATGACAAGCCAGAACTGAATCTCAGAATAGAAGAGAGACCGTTTCCCTTCTTAGGGCTAATGACAGCAGCTGCTACCTTCCTGCTCCCTGATTATGATTATACCAGCCAAGAATTAGAGCCCAAATGCTATCACCCCACTTAATGGATAAATAGTTACTGAATAGGAAGTGAATTTTTTTTTTTAGTATTTTCATGTATGAAAGGATCCAGGGCAAGAACAAATATAAAGCTTACAAGTTTAAGTTGAGTTCACTAACTTAATTCCCACCCACCTGTGAGACAAACAAGTCATTTTTATAAGAGAGAAGAAGTGAAGAGACTTTGGCCTCTTGGTTCCTGACATTAAACATTATATGGAAAAACTAAAAGAGATTTGAGAGATTTGCACATGCACATAAGACTACAAGTATAAGTTACATACAATTTGCAAGACACCTAATGATACTCATGACCCACCCTTTGAAAACTAATGCCTTAGGCCCTAACATTGGAGGACATCAGTGCATTCTATGCTAGGGGCATTTGTGTAATGATCTGGTCCATGTCTCCTAACCCAATAAAATTATCCTTCAATCAGTACCACATTTGGATTGCTTCATCCTAGTAAGCAGGGAATTCACTGATTGCAAGGCTACATAGAGGGGAGAAAAGGTGAAACAGTGATAACATTCATACCAGAAAAGGGGCATTGCCTATATACATTTTGAAGGATCTGCTTGCCAGATAGCTGAAAACACTCTCATTGCTTCATAGAAACCATCTTTTCTCACTGTTATCACGGGATGATAGAGTATCACCATTACAGAAGACAAGAAATCTAACTGGCATTTTGCCTTCCATAGGGAGTTGCTATAGCCAAAAACCTTTATCACCTTGTGCCTGAGCCTCTGGTGATGAACCTCTCTGCACGAGGGTAATACTCAGACAGCAGATGCACAGTCTATGTGCTGAGCCCACATGGAAGCCTATCAAGCTCCCAAACCTTCCAGAGCTTATGTTCCTCTGGAATAGCCTTCCAGAGCCCAGGCTCACTTCCATATTACAATGAGGCACCACAAGAAAATAGAGACAGTGCCAGAAGATAAAGACAGTGACTCCAAATTAGTATAAGTTGTTATCATGGGAATTAATTCTCCTTGTGTCTGAAAACAATATATGGGGCTACATAGAATCTTAAATGATTATAAAGTTGTTAGGAAATACTCCTCCCCCACATTGGACACAAAGAATTTTATCCTGTTTCTACCCAAATTCTCACAAATTCTGAACTAATGGCATTCACTATCATATGTGCTTGAACATCCACCAGGGGAAAAAAATGGTGCCTTAGGAATGTATTGCTCTGTGCATGAGGGGCAACATTTTCATTTAATTAACTCTTTTCTGTCCTTATAAAAAATTGGATTAAATGAAAATGGAAAGTGGGGTGCAATTTAAGTTAAAGGGCTTTGATACAATAGTTCAGCAATGTATTCTCAAACTTAAACATCAAATGAAATAGCCAGACTACTTCAGGGTCCATAAGGAATTCTGAGAGCCATATAGTGGCCTAAGTAGATTAGATGTTTCATAGGAGAATTAGACTAATACATGTATTAATAGCCTCAGTACATATAAGGCTAGTCCTGGAATCTTCTAAAAGTGGCTGAAGACCACAACAAAGGCTCAGACTGTAACCATTTCCTTGGAATGGTGATACAGACCTATAGTCTAGAGCGTCCCTTTGCAGATGACAATATAAACAAAAAAAAATTGGTGAGGTAGCCACCATTTTGGGTAAATGGTGGGTGGGACCATTGGTTTTTGCAGGATTACATCAGGAAAATATGATGAATTCTTTAGCAGCAACCTACAAGGTTGTTTATGCCTGGGAGAAATAGATGTCTTTACCTCCTCTTACCCTTATTCCAGAGTCCAAATATCATCTATAAATTGCTGAAGGATACATTGGTAATGTATAGTCACACATGGATAAGAACTGCACAGGATGGAAAGTTTGAGTTAGCTATGATATTTACTACTACAGAGAATCCCATAATCCAGTGCTTAGCCAGTAGGAGTTTAGTGAATGCCTGTCAGTTGATTGATGAGATAACATCCATTTCAGCGTTCTGGGTCTTTGAATGAGGTATAAATAGATAGAGCCTACATGTCCAGGGATTCAAGGGATAGTCTAACATCTTCTGTTCATTATTTGCATTAAATGCCAAGAGAAAATCTCATCTCAGATTTTGTGAGATTTTTTCTCAAATACAACTCTGGAATAGCCCAAACCAAATAGAGTCTATGAATCAATGAATTGTGAAGATGGGAGAAGCTAAATTAGTTGTGTGGCACACACACAAAGCTATGTGACCTTGTTCAAGTCCATTTGCCTATCTAGACTTTGGTTTCTTCATTTATAAAATGTCACTTCCAGTTGTAAAAGAATATGATTTTCTAAAAAGAATTACTCATTATTCTGAGAGAGAGAGGAACAGTGGGGTGGGTTGAGGAGGAGATGGTTAAAGCTGAATAGCATCAGAGTTTAAGAAACATTAAGGATAAAAGCTAGCTATGGCAAAAACTGACTGCCCCAAAACAAAACAAAACAAAACAAAACAAAACAAAGGAAATCCAGGCTGCCCTGCCTCGGTGTGTAGCAGTTTAGATTCTGTGCATACCAGATAATTTGATGCAGATTCTATGCCCTGAGCACAAACAAAGAGATGGGATGGCTGCTGACATTTTGTTCTACTTTAATCACTATCCTCTTAGGTGCAATGTAGAGATATCATGCAGCCAATCTCACAGAATTAGCAGCTAACATTCCACAACCTTCTTTATATGACCCTTTAATTTACTACACTGTCCTTTTATTTTTCTATGGGCAGGCTTCTATAGCTCTGGGGCTGGTAGAGAAGCAATAATGCTGCTACATTGAAAGACTATTGGCAAAAAGTAAACCAATACTTGATACTTCATGTTTTTGAAGTTAAGATAAATCTCATCAGAGACCAGTGTCCTTTTGTTCTCTTGTTTCACTGAGTTGAGTTACCTGGATTACTCCTCCAGGGCTATCAGGATTTCTGAGCTATGAGTGCTCAGCCATTTTCCTTATTTATTGGAGTATCATCAATCTTCATCATGGCGCAGTAAATATCTCTGCCGAGGTCAGTATGTTGGAAATAGTTCAATTGTTATTTTCAGCACAAAAGAACCTGAATTAAATCACTCCTTTTATGTACTTCAGAATCTTTCTAACCTGTTTCATAAGAGATTACATTTTGGGGATAGAAGGAAAAAATTGTACTCTTTATACAGTACTGTGGAAGAATGTCCTTTGGGGATAGGGGTGGGGAAAAAACCAATTATTTCTACCTGATCAAGAAGAATCTTAGAGCCATAGTATGTACTACTTCATCCCATGTCCTCTTAGAGAGAAGCAGATAGCATTTTTTCTAAGTTTTTAATCTGGAGTCAGAGGTGCCACAGTCTTTGTGTATCAAAAAAGACCTTAACTCTGAGACATTAGCCCATAGAATTTAGACCTGAAAGGCTTAGGGACAAATTAGTCCAATTCTCTCATTTTATAGATGAGGAAACTGAGGTTCTATTCCTCTGATTTCCATATTTCTCTCCTCCAATATGACTACATCCCAGAGAAAGCCTTCCTGTGGATATATAACAACATGGAGAAGAGTAATAATGTGCCACGACAATTATTAAGCATCTATTAGTTCTGGAGATAAGAAGATGAAAATGGCACATCTCAAGCTCTCAAGGAATTTTATATATATATATTGATAGGTATAATATTCAGTAGCATGGAACAGAGACAAAAATAAAGGGAGAGATACACACAGACAGACACACACACACATATTCAGACAAAATACATTAGGAAATTTGCAGAAGGAGAAGACTTTTTTAGGTAGGAGAAAAGGGAATGACTTGTGAAGGAGGTAACACTTGAGCTAATCACTAAAGGGAGAAAAGGGTGTTAATACATGGAAATGAAGAGGGAGTGCATTGTAGGAATAGTGTATACAGATTCCCAAAAGCAGCAGATGGCAGGTTGAGAATGGGGAACAGCAAACAGTATGGTTTGGGTGAAATGAAGAGTAGGTGAAAGGGAGCAATGTAAAATAAGGCAGAAAAGGTGGGTGGGAGCCAGATTGGGAAAGGCCTTCATTGGCATCAGATTATGAATTCATTTCTGGACATGTTGAGTTGGAGGCCCCATGGAAATATCTAGACAGAAATGTCCAGAAGAAAGTTGAAGTTAAGGGGCTGAAGTTCAGGGGAAAGATTGGGTTTGATACATACATTTGGAAGGCAACTACATAAAAGTGATCATTGAACTATATGAACAAGTAGAATTACTAAGGGAGAGAATTTTGAAAAAGAAGAGGCATAGTATCAGTCTTTACATCTAAATCGCATACCCATTTTGAGTGTAAGATGTTGATCTATGCTCAGTTTCTGCCATACATTTTTCCAATTTTCCTAGCAGTTTTTGCTAAATAGTGATTTCTTATCCCAGAAGCTGGAGTCTTTGAATTTATCAAATAGTAGATTAGTATAGTCATTGACTGTTTTGTCTTGCATACCTAACCTATTCCACTGATCTACCACTCTATTTCTTAGCCAGTACCAAGTAGTTTTGATGATTGCTGCTTTATAACACAATTTAAGATCAGGTACAGCTAGGGCCACCTTCCTTTGCATTTCTTTTCATTAGTTTTTTTTGATATTCTGGACTTTTTGTTCTTCCAGATGAATTTTGTTACTTTTTGTTCTAGCTCTATAACATAATTTTTGGTAGTTTGATTGGTATGGCACTGGATAAGTAAATTAATTTAGATAGAATTGTCATTTTTATTATATTAGCTCAGCCTACTCATGAGCAACTGATATTTTTCCAATTATTTAGATCTGGCTTTATTTGTATGGAAAATGTTTTGTAATTGTGTTCATATAGATCCTGGTTTTGATATGTAGAGCCTATATCAGATTGTATGTTGTCTTGCAGCAGGGGAGAAAGAAGTGGGAGGAGGAGAAAATTTAAAATTCAAAATCTTATGGAAGTAAATGTTAAAAACAAAAAAAAAATTAATTTTAAAAAAAGAAAGAAAAAGAAGAGGCAAAGGCCTCCAACAGTCTTAGGGAAAAACCACACTTATGAGGTAAATAATAATAATAATAATATTTATATAGTGTTTACTATGTTCCAGATGCTATGCTAAGCACTTTACAATTATTATCTCACTGATCTGCACAACAACCCTGTGAGGTAGGTGCTATTATTGTCCTCTTTTTACAGATGAAAAAAATGAGGCAAGCAGGGGTTAAGTAACTTGTCCAGGGTCACACAGCTAGTAAATATCTGAGGTTGGTTTTGAACTCAGATGTTTCTGACTCTAGGCCTGACACTCCTACCCACTGTGCCACCCAGCTGCCCCAGGTAGAAAGGGAAAATAGAACAGTGAAGAAAATATAAGTAGTAATAATACATACAGGGCAAAAACATAGGCTATAATAATGCCGGGGAAGGTAAGAAAGGAGAGAGTATTCAGGGAAAAAAGGGGGTGAAAGAATCAATAGAAATATTTATAAGCACCTACTGTGTTCCAACAACATGCTAGGCTTTGGGGACACAAATAGGATGAATGAAATAATCTCTACTTATAAGAAGTTTATAATATTGAAATGTCAAGAAGTATGAAGGTTGGGTAGAAAAGCCATTCGATTTTATTATTAAGTGACCTTCAAGGAAGTAGTTTCAGAAGAGAGGTGGGTTTGGAAGACAAATGGTTCAGGAGTGAATGGTCTTTGAGGAAATGGAGGCAGACCACTCTTTTCTAGGAGTTTATTTGTGAAAGGAGAGCAAAGATTAATTGGTAGCTTGAGTGAAGCAGGGTCAAAAAAAAGAATTTTTAAGGATATGGGAGACCTGAGTTTGTTTACAGGTAGTGGGAAATGAACCAATATTCCTGGAAAGGATGAGATTGATGGAAATAAACCCGTAGAAGGAGTGAGATCAAAGGCACAAGTTTCGGGGTTAGATTTTTCAAAGCACTCTGTGCTACCTCATCTGCAAAAGAGAAGCATGTCCATTAAGAAATCTCACTACATTATTCCCAGAAAGGCAATTAGGAAAAGTAAGAATTGGAAAAAACTAGTCCCCTTTTATTAATAGAGATTAAAGATATTTAAGTTAGGGAATAACTAACTATTGTCTTTTGCAATGATCTGAAGATTTGGGTAGACTGAATACATTACTGATAAAAGAGGAGGAGACAATTTCCCTTCCATGGTGGAACTTTTCATCATCTGGACAGCAGATGGTCTAAATAAGGCAGCCAAAAATAACAGGTGGGCTTGCCCTGACTTAAGCTAACAGCAACTCCAGGCTTCTATAGTTCCAACTTTGTCCAAAACACAAAGACCTGAAAACTGAACTTTAGTAATAATATTTTATATTTATAAAATACCTTTGTCCATCCTAAGTAATCTCAAATCATCAAAATCTTCTTGTGCAGGAATGTGTAGAATCAGGGGAAAAAAAGAAAAGCCAAATCAGAAAAAACAGCTGCTCTTTATGAGCCCTTCTAACCCAGTGCTATGAAACCATATGGAGACAAGGGACTAAATCACTTCTATTGACAATGTAGTCTGTTCTAGAAGTAATTAAGGTCCAGGCCTAAAACTTATGTTGCCTGAATGAAAATGGTCAGCAATCCTGGAAGATGGAAGAGTAAGAGGAAGCCCAGGGGACAACTCTCCACCCCAATTACTCCAAATAAATAAGTAAAACAACCCTCAAATGGAGGAACAACAGTAATTTCAAAATGAGAGAAGTTGAAAGAACCCAACAAAAAAGCAATTATTTAAGAGAGAATGAGTGAAGACCAATTCATCAGTCTTTTGGTTGTGTCATTTTCCTTCCCTCCTCCCACTCACAGCACTCATACACTTGGTCAAAGCCTGGCTTGCACACCTGGGGCAGCTGAACTTTTAAGCAATGGCTTTTAGAGCTATATTATTGTCATTATTCCAGGTGAATCTTGCAATCACAGCAGTTTTAGGTTGATTGAATCAAATCAGGCCCAAGGTCAGGGAAGAAAAGGGAACAATTGTGTGTATGTGTGTGTGTGGGGGGGGAACTCAGGGGAGAAAAGTATAGAGAAAGAATGGATTATAATGTACTAGAGTACAAAGAGTGAGAGAAAAATGGAAGAGACCGATTTGCAAAGGCTTCCCACTTTCCCCTCAGCAGTGTTCTAGAGGAAATTCTCCCAATCCCTTTATGATAGACTTCTCTTCCTCAGTTAACTTAGGGACTGAAAAAGTTAGTCTTGAAGAGTTGGGTGGAGTCAAAACAGTGAGACAAATGTGGAAAATAGGTCAAAATACAGTGTGACACTTGAGTCTTTCTGTAGCAGTACAACAATTAGTGACCTTCACCTCTATGGGCTACAGATCTTGTTGAACCTAGTGGTCTGAGAGGAAAAAAGAATGGACAATGGCAGCAGGGTGAAGGGTACAACAAACCTGAAGGGAAAGGATTGGCAGAAAGAGGCATATGTACAGCAAGGTCACCATAGAAGAAACCAAAAGAATGACTGGTAAAGATAGATTAAAAGCTTACTGAGGAGGAGAAATAAACAAAGTAAGTTAGGAAAAGGGCCATCTTAATGAGCAAAAACTCTGCAACAAAGGAAATTGAGTAAAAAAAAAAAAAACCTCCCAAGGCAGGTTATAGTTCTGCAAGGCCAAGCAAAATGACAATGAAATAAATGCTGAAAATCTTGAAAATAGTTTAGAAGAAAAATTAAATAATTAGATAAAATACTTTAAAAATACAGATATTAAGGCTTTTAAGGAAGACATCAACAAATCTAACAAAGAAATACAGGTTTTACAATAAAAGAGACTTCACACAGTGATTCTGGAGGAAAAAAAAAAAGAATTTATAGAACTGGAATGCAAAAAGTACCAAGGCAGAAGGAAAAAATAATGCAACAAAGTCAAATGACAATGAGATTGGAAGAACATAATAGAATCTCTAGAAGTAAAATTATGGAATCTGAAGATAAAATGCAAAGAGATAATCTAAGGCAGGGTGGGGAACCTGTGGCCCTCTATGTCCTCAAGTGCTGCACTTTGACTGAATCCAAACTTAACAGACCATCCCCTTAATAAAAGTAGGAGGAGGCAGAAAGGAACTAATATCTTAAGGACAATCAAATGAAATTCCATCATCACTAAATCAGTATTTTTGTTGGCAAGAATAATAGATGACATTCTCTTTGAGGAGAAAAAGAGTGGTCAGTAAAATAACATCGTGCAAAATAAATCCACAGAAATCATTAGCACTTCTGTGTATTACTAATAAAAACAGGAAGAAATAGTAACAAGATAAATTCAATTCAAAATAACTATAAAATTTATAAAATACTTAGAACTTAGCTTGCCAAAACACGTACAAGAGTAGTATAAATACAGTTTAAAACATTTTAATGGAAAAAAAAAAGTTAGAGAAGTGGAGAGAAGACAATTGGCCCTGGTTGGACTGTGCTAATATAATAAAATCAATGACACTACCGAAATTAGTTTATAGATTTAGTGCCATGTCAATCAATTACCATGGTTGTATCTCATAGGAACACATACACACACACACACACACACACACACACACTCACAGTCTAACAATTTACATCAGTAATAGACTTTAGACTCTCAAGAGAAATAAGAGAAAGATACAAATGAAGAGGACATAAAATTACTAGACCTTAAAATATACAATAAAGTAATAGTCATAAAAAAGCTTTTTTACAGTTTAGAAATAAGAATACATTTAAAAACATAAGAAATTAAAAAACAAAGGCAATAATAAACATTATTGTACTCTTAGATAAAATTCAAGAATCAAAGTTGCTGGGTGAAGTACTTTTGGACAAGAATAGATGAGAAAAATGAAAAGCAATTTAGCAGAAATTAGACTTACACCAATATATGTAATATTCTATGTTTGTAAGTATATGATAATGTACATAATACATGGTAGGTGACCACGTACCACAATGAACTCAAAATGGGCACTTGCTCTAAAGATGTCACATCATAAAAACCAAACCAGAAATAGAAGAAATCGTAAGACACAGAGTAGAAAATTTTAATTACATACCAAAGTTTTGTACAAATTAAACTAAAAGTAGAATACAGATAGATAATAATAGAATAAAATTAAGATGATATACAAATCTATCTAACATCCAAGTGGAACGTAATATCCTTAAGGGCAGGAACTAGCTTACTTTTGTCATTGTTTTTGTCACTTAGCTCAGTGCCTGACATATAGTAAGGACTTAATAAAGGCTTGTTGATTCATTGATTGTTCCAAGATGTATAGTGAATTGACACAAAATATGAGATACCAAGAACTGTTCTCAAATACATGTGGTCTGCAAACTATAAATGACTGTTTGAAAACATGGTCCAAATCACAAATTAAAACAACTCTATTTTACCACATACTCCATAAATTAACAAAGATGACAAGAAACAGAGTTGGCATTGGAGAGATTATGAGAAGACAGGTGCAATGATACATTTTTAGTGGAACTCTGAACTGGTCCAAATGTTCTGGCTACCAACTGAACATTACACAAGGAAAAGAACTAAACTCTCTGTATCTTTTGATGCAGCAATCCAACTATTGCACATAGGCCCCAAAGATGTCAAAGACAGGGGGAAAAGTGGTGCACAGTGCCTGATACACAGTGGGCACTTAATAAATGTGGATTGATTAATAGAAAAAAAGAGCAATATAGTCCCAAATATTCATAATAGCACTCTTTGTCATTGTAGAAAGCAAGAAACAAAACAGTGGCCATCAACTGGGGAATGGTTGGGAAAAAAAACAAATTCACAAGCTATGGTCTATAAATGTAACTACATATTCTTGTGTAGTAAGATAGTGTTATTGGGAGCCCTATTGGGGAAATAGGGTTATTGCCTCTTTAGCCCTTCCAGTCTCTCCCCTTTTTCCTAACCCATGTGGCCATTTACGGTACCTAATTCTTTGTTTATTATCAGTCTGGTCAGTGTGGGATGGAATACAATACTGAAATAAAGCCATTCACCCCCTATAGATTTTTTGAAAGGAGAAAAAATATAGAGAAATTTGAGATTTATGTGAACCAATGCAAAGTAAAATAATTAGAGCCACATGAACATTATATACAGCAATTATAGCAGTGTAAATTAAAAGATCAATGAATAGAAATTGAACTCTAAGTAACTGAAAAAACAGTGAAGGTCTAGGATAAGAAATAATGAAACATCCTGCTTGCCTTATTCAGAGCAAAGAGACATGGGACCACTAGGATAGAAAAGCTTATACATTGTCAGATATGGTCACTGCATCCAGTGTTTTTATTTAATCATTTTTCTTTGCTGCAAGAAGGAAATCAGTCTGTCAAGGGAAAACATGGTCTGTATGTTTTTTTTTTTTCCAGGAAAGACTGTGACTTAATGACAAAAGGCAACAGTAAAACATATTTTCACACACACATATGTTTATACATACATACATATATATTATATATATAAAAGGAAGAATTAAAATAACATCAATCATTTTTCTCTACCTTATGAAGACTTCATATACTTTATGTCCCTTAGACATTGACAGAGATGAAAGTTTCTTGAATTCATTCTGTCTTCCAACAAAGTTTGCTTTATGAATTTGGTCTTATAATATATGTGATTTTGTAAGCCAACTGATCTAATGACCCTTTGCTACTGTGATGGTGTGTAGGAGTTATGTGGGGAAAATTTGTATCTTGTAAATTATTTTTTCTTAATTAAGTGTCTTAAGATAAATACAGTTCTAAAATGTTCAGAAATTATTTTGGAAGGCAGATTTTAATACCTTCATTCATTTTTAAATAAGCATTTATGGAGTCATCTTCAATTTTCCCTCTAATGGACTACTTTTTTTCTCCTTTGAAAAAGTGTGGGAGTCAGGATTGGGATGAATGGCTTTATATCAATGTTGTATTTCATCTAATAGCTTACTGGACTGATAATAAATAAAAAAAAATGTACTTTAAATGGCCACATTGGAAAGGAAAAAGGGGAGAGACTGGAAGGGATAAAGAAGCAATAACTCTTGGTCCTTTAAGTCAAAGGATTCTGGAGAATTGGGGGAGGGGGGAACAGTTAGCCTATATGGAGCAAAAAATAAAAAGTAGTAGTCATAGTTGGAATAGTGTATTAATGAATAAATACTTTTCTTTCAGTGAATTGTGTCAGAAACAAATTCACACAAGGTACATTATTAGCTCAGAAATAAATGATAGAAAAGAGAGAAAAAAAAGAACCTTGGACAAATGTGTGTACACATAGCTAGGTAGAAGGTGTGTGAATAAAAGAAGTAGTAGAGATAAGAACAGAAAGGGTTAAGTAAGTAAAATGACTTTGACTAGTCTCAGAGTAGCTGTGAAATGAGACCTGGTTGGGTAGGGACCAAGTACAGAGCAACAGGTATAGCTCAGTGTCTTGCAGTTAACTGTAATTATTATATAGCCTGAACTCTGGGATTAAATCTAGAGAGCCAGCCAGGAAGGGCTTTGTCTACTTAAGGATCAAAAGACCCAAGGAAGATAGGTCTAGTTGAACAAAGCAACATTCAGCCTCAAGAGTAAGGGCTCAACTGGGAAAGAACAAGTTAGAGGACTCTGACATAGAGAATACAGAATTGAGGAAATCCTTAAATAAGAGACCCTTCTCTTAGAGAGTGCAAGGTTAGAATCTATTTGTAAGCATTATTTGCACACTGATACTCCTCACTCTCTTAGTGTGAACATTTTCTTTTACTCTAAATGGTTGGCTGTGTGGGGTAAATATGATTTACTATAAAGAGGGGTCTTGAAGAGATCTAAGGGGCAAAGCTGCTTTCTCAAGGCCATAGTCTACAAAAGTGGTTATCCCATTAAATCCTTCACTTCTAGCAGTAGAAATGATGAATAGTCCAATTCAATTCAAACATTTATTAACTAGTAGTTCTCTGTCTGGAGATGCTATCATATTTATGTCATGAGCAATTTTAAATCTGCAAAATTTTTCCAAGACCATCTTCTCATTAAATTCTCAAAACAATCCTATGGCTAGAGGAGGGCAATTATTATCCTTATCTGAGAGATAAGGCACAGAACATTAACCAATTAGTCTAAAGTCATAGAGCTACATAAGATTACAACCCAGTTCCCCTGACTCCTAAGATCTAGGGCTGTCTTCTATTAGACCTTAGTGATAAGATTTCAGACAGAACCCTGTCTTCCTTTAACGCCGCAAGAACATCAAGTATAAAGGGATTAAAATGGGCATGGTAGACATAACATTTCCTCGAACTGTACTTGGTCCTCAATGGACCTCTATATTAATACACATCATTTTATTTGAGGCTAAACCTTTATGCAAGGGGATAAAAATGAAGCTAGAGTGGAAAATGTGCTAACAGTTGGCATTGCTATTAAATATAGTTTCCATGTTTGGTTGATGATGATGACGATTGATGATGATGATGATGGCTAAAATTAATATTATCCTTTAAGGTTCGCACAGTACTTTATCGATATTATCTCATGTCACAGCAAACCTGTCAGGTAGGTGCTATTACTATTGATATTTTACAGATAAGATGACTGAAGTTCAGATAGGTTAAGTGACTTAAGCATGGTCACACATGCTCAAGTAGTAAAATATCAAAGGTGGAAATCAAACTTAGTTCCTCTTGACTTCAAGTCCATTTCTCTTTGCATTATACCATGGTGTCAGAAACTTTCATTTTAATATCAAATTATGGGAGTAAGTA
This sequence comes from Vombatus ursinus, assembly GCF_900497805.2. Classification (NCBI taxonomy): domain Eukaryota; kingdom Metazoa; phylum Chordata; class Mammalia; order Diprotodontia; family Vombatidae; genus Vombatus; species Vombatus ursinus. The sequence continues at coordinate 56,971,731 of NW_020954590.1, forward strand.
GGAGCAGTAACATGGCTGATTATAAAGAGCACAGGGCTTGGATTCATAGGGCTGTGGTTCAAGTCTAATTTTTACCACTCATCATTATAAACCATAACTACAATTAAATAGCAGCATACTCAATATAGGTCATTACAATGTTGATATACCTTAAGGATTTTATTGGCCACTCCCACGCTAGCCATGACCAATGGGCCCCACTATGTTAATCTATGCAGAAGACCAGTCAGAACTGAGGCAGAAGAAGCCTGTGCAGGAGGAGCCCAAGCAAAGACATAACTTATAATTTAATTCATCAAATACTATGTCTACTTTGTGGGGACTCTGTGACAGACACTATGGACAAAAGGAAAAAACACATTTCAGCTTTATACTTCAAGAATATCACTATCAAGTAAGGCTGATATGATACGTACACAAACAAATACATTACAAAGTAGAAGGTGATAAGAGAGGTGGAGGTGGTGATCTTTGAAAGATCATGGAGTACAGGAAAAAATGAATAGGATTGGATATGAAAAAATGAATAGGATTCTTTTTAATAGAAACACATGGACACTTTAATGTAGGCCAAGAACTTGATTTCTATTCTTGTGAAGATTCTGGAATGTTTTTCTAAAAGAGTGGTCAGTGAATATCTAAAAAGGAAAATATTGGTCACAAAGAATCCACATGTCTTTAGCAAGAACAGGACATAAAGACAATTTTGACTGCGTTATTACTAGACTAATAGATCAGAGGGAATTCCATTGATAATGACTACTTATATATAATTTTTTAAAGCATTTGACAGGGGTGTAGCCAAGATGAGGATTAGGGGCAGCCAACTAGGTGAACTCTTCCAACATTCCCCTCCAAATAACTTTAAAATAATGCCTCAAATCAAATTTTTAAAGAGCAGTACCAACAAAAGGTTGGAGTGAGACAATTTTTCTGGGCTAAGAAAACTTAAGAGGTCATCAAGAGAAGTCTGTGGCAGCAGTAGTAGCTTTGGGAGCTCTTAGACCAGAGAAGGTAATGGGGTCAGAAAACTGGTCAGAAAGAGATTACTAAATAAAAAGTAATCTTTAGTGTTTTTTGTGCCTTTTTTACCAAACTGTTAATTCTCTTTTCAAAATTTTCTTGCATAAATATAATTTCTTTTCCCCATTTTTCCTCTACCGCTCTTTCTCTTTAACTCTTCTAGGAATTCTTCTTGGGTTTAGATTCAATTAGCATTTTTTGTTGAGACTATTTTGGGTAACTTGTCATATTTTCTTCTTCTGAGTTTGTCTTGGTCTTCTCTGCCTGCCACTTTTACACAAAAGAGTAAGAATAAGGGACTCAATAAAGTTAAACTGTTTGCATTACTATATGAGAAGATGATACTTGTAGAACCTAAGAACTTTATCATTATTATGGCAGTTAAAAGGAGTTTACATTGACAGAGGGGATGGGGTTAAGTCAATTATGTTATAATGATATCCAAAAATAATGAAGAGGTGAAAAAGAGGGATGCACTTGGAAAAGGAGGAAGGAAGAGCTAGAATGGGGAATTTTTTTTTTTTTTTTTTTGCTTTTTGGTTAGGCAATTGGGGTTAAGCGACTTGCCCAGGGTCACACAGCTAGTTAAGTGTCAAGGGAAATTTTTCTCACATGAAAGAAGTGCACAAGGAAAATCTTTCACAAAGGAAGGGAATGGGGCATGGTTGGCAATGCTTCAACCTCACTCTCATCAGAATTGGTCCAAAGAGGGAAGAATATAATACATACATACATACATACTTACATACATATACATATGTATACATATGTACATACACACATATACACACGCACTGAGTTGTGTATAGAAATGTAACTTACCCAATAAGGAAATAGGAGGGGAAGGAGGATAAGAAAAGGGTGTGTATGTTAAAACAGAGGTCAGATTGATGGAGATAGTGGTTAGAAGCAAAACAGACATTTCAGGAGGGACAAGATAAAAAGAGGGAGAGGGGAACAGATGATAATGGAATGATAGAAAATGATAATTGTAACTGTGAATGTGAATTGGATGAGCTCACCCATAAAAATGTATTAGGAACCAGAATCCAATATTTTTTTTTTTTTGCAAGAGACACACTTGAAACAGAAAGACATACAGAGAGTTAAAATAAAGGGCTGGAGCAGAATCTAATATGCTTCAGCTGAAGATAAAAAGTCAGGGGTAGCAATCTTGTCCTCAGACAAAGCAAAAGCAAATATAGACCTAATTAAAAGAGATAATCAGCAAATTTCTCTGATAAAGCCCTCATTTCTCAAATATGTAATGCATATAAAACTGAGTCAAATTTATAAAAACAAGATTGATAAATAATGAAAGGATATAAACTGGCGGTTTTCAGAAGAAATCAAAGCTATCTATAATAATATGAAAAAATATTCTCTAAACCACTGTTGATTAGATGAATGAAAGTTAAAACAACTTTGCCATACCACCTTAGATCCATCAGGAATGACAAATGCTGGAGGGGATGAAGAAAGAAACAGATACATTAAGGAACTGCTGGTGGAGTAGTGAACTGGTCCAACAATTCTGGAAAACAATTTGGAGCTATGACCTTTGGAACTATGGCTATAAAACTGTGCATATACCCACAGCAATACCACTAGTGGATCTGTATTCCAAAGAGATTAAAGGAAAAGGACCTATATATACAAACATATTTATAGCAGTTCTTTTTTGTGGTGGTAAAAGAATTGGAAATCAAGGGGATATTTGTCAATTGGGGCATGACTGAACAAGTTGTGGCAGAAGATTGTGATGGAGTATTATTATGTTATAATAAATGACAAGAGGAGTGATTTCAGGAAAAAAAAAAAAAACAAACAAACATGGCAAGACCTACCTGAACTGATGCAAAGAGAAGCGAGAAGAACTAGGAGATCTTTTTGCATAGTAATGCAATGTTGTAATGATGAACACCTGTGAAAGACTTGGCCACTCGGATCAATACAATGATCTAAGACAATCCTGAAGGACTTATAATGAAAATAAGCCATCTACCTCCAAGAAGAGAGAATCTGTTAACTCTGAGTGCAAAATGAAGTATAACTTTCTTACTTTCCTTTTCTTGCTTTTTTTTGAAATATGGCTAAAATGGAGATATGTTTTACATAATTTCACATGTATAATTAACATCATATTGCTAGCTATTATTACAACATAATTGACTTACCCCCATCCCCTCTGTCAATGTAAACTCCTTTTAACTGCCATAATAATGATAAAGCTCTTAGGTTCTATATGTATCATCTTCTCATATAGGAATGCAAGCAGTTTAACTTTATTGAGTCCCTTATTATTACTCTTTCATGTAAGATAGATAAATTTGGACTAATTAAGGCAGAGATCATTTTATTTTTGTCTCTAACATTTTTGTTGTGTCCTACATGAAGTGAGTTCTTAATAATGTTGAATTGTATTAAAGATGATGGCTCCTACAGCATATGAAAGATAAAACCATTTGACAGGTTTTTCTCATGTTATCTTGTGAATGGGATGGTCAGATGTGGGTCAGTTAGCTTTGCTGCTAAGCCTCAGCTCATTGTGAACTTCAGTTACCCTGATGTTCTTGTCACAGAATGATATTATTCTTTTGTACTGATCTTGTGTTTTCTGCTTATGCTTTCATCTTCTGTCCATGTCTTTTTCAAAAATACCCTGGACATTTACATTGGTCTCTTTAGACAGCTCCCGCTTTTTATCCTCATTCAAATTGCTTCTCTTTTATTTTTGAGAGTTACATTCCTCCTGGACTGATCATCCCTCTAATCAATCAATGAAATGGTCAAGCAATTCATTAAGTGCCCATGGGCCAGGCACTATGCCAGGTCATGAGGATACAAATACAATGAATGAAATAATCAATAATCCATGGGATTTCTCTGAACCTCTTGAAATATCATCTCCCCAAATCCTTGGGGGTGTGGGATTAAACTATGACTAGCTTTCTTCTCTTAATCTATTACAAATTTCAGAGTGGCATGCTAATTTCTCCCCAAGGATCCCATCAATTCTTCTTGGGAAGCTAGGTCTTTTTTTTTTTTATAAGAAAAAAGTTCAACTTGGCACTTATATTTTGGTTCTTCCACCTTTTGAAGGAAAACAAATAGCATTAAGGTATGGCATAAAAATATTTACTGGTTTGCTTTTTAGTAGACAGAGAGCTCCAGCATATGTTCAGATAAATGAATTCCTCCTTTATGGCTATTCCAGGGTCATAATGTGTCCTAAACTTCCTATCTGTTTTTTTTCTCTCTGCCCAAGTGTTCTGTACTATGCTTTGATAAAAATGTCTTGTTTCTGTCCTCATTCAACTTCACCCAAATGTTCTCCACCATGCTTCCTCACCTCAGTACCAGATATCCTCACGAGAGTATTTTATTATACAATGCAAACCTGTTTTCACCTTCTTTCAGCTATCCTGTTCTATTTGAACGAGTATACCCTCTCAGAGTTATAATCCGGTAATGGATGCCATCACACTGAGTTTCAGTTAAAACCTATGATATGAAATTTACCTCCTTGCATTATGTTTTCCATTTTACCTTATGTCTCATCCATATATTCTTCATTTGTGTATAGACATGTGAGATTGTGTATTTTATTGTTAGAGTCTTTCTTGAATTTTGTTTCCTGTAAATTTCTAGGCATTTATATTGCTATTCTTTCTACACTATAGGTAATCTCAATAGTATCTAGCTTGGTAGATATATTTCCATAGTTTTTTCCCTTTCATATTCTTCAAAGTTTAATGTCCTTTTGATTATTTCAAAATTCAGGCAAATATTAGCCCTTGTTAAGTATACTTAATATCTGCTTAAGATACCTGTCACTCTTTGGACCCTGTAATACTAATTGTGAAAACTTGAACAAATCACACAGACTCTTTGAGCTTTAGCTCCCCATCTACAAATTTAGGGTGTTAATGCCTGTCCTACCTGGATCACAGAATTATTATATCAAATATAATTGGCTATTATTAAATTTTTCTCATAGTATAGTTATTATGCATTTCTTATCTCTTCCACCAAAACTAGACTATAATCTTCATGACGACAGGGGTTATCTTTTTTTAAATTGTCCTCCAAGGCCTACACATTTTTGTCATGTAATTAATCATTATTAAAGTTCAATAAGTGAAAAATTCCGTATTTTTGCAAATGTTTAACTCAGAATTTTATACTATAAAATCATCATGGTTGTTTAAATCTTTAGTTTGGGCTATCTAAACATGTTGTTGTTGTTGTTGGTTTGTTGCTTTTTCCAACTCACCATTAAAAGCAAATCTTGGATTCAGTCATGCTTCAGAAGTAGACCCTTGCTTAGGTTGTATCTGTAGATACGTCAGTGTGTCTTATCTGAGGAATGCCATTTTTCACATCCTCATTTAATTGTGCTGGTTTTTAATTGTCTTTCATTCACTGGGTAACCAGAATATTCCAGTCACCAAGTCCAAGTCTCAGTCTGATGACTGAGTTTGGCCAGGCAGGCAGGTTTTCAGGATGTAACTGAAATTGAAACTATTTTGCGAAAGTCTGTTTGCTCTGTTTATGTGGGTTGATTCACTGAAGCAGTTGCTTCCCTTGTCTTCTGTGTGGTTTCTCATTACTGTACTGCAGATTGTTAGCAACACCCAATGACTTCCCATGTGCCGGGGGAAAAAAAATTGGTGACAAAAGCAAATCACTTAATCTTACTGAGTTTCATTCTATATCTTGCCTGAATTTATGAAAAGGAAAACCAAACCCAGAATATCAGTTCCTATATGCTGAGATTCTCAAGAGTTTTTTTTCTTGAATTGTTCTGCATTATCCTGGGCCCAAAGTGATGAGAGTACCTTAAATCTAATTTTCTGAGTCACCCCCATTAGCTAATCCAGCCTCATAGATTCATCATAAGAGGCAGCAGGAAAGACACAAGGTTTTCATTGCACTTACACACACACACACACATACACACACACACACACATACACACACACTGAGCATCTTGGGATGCCTTATTATGACTCCCTGAGTCTACATGGTAAATAGAACAATGAAAGAGCAGGTCAGTACTTCCTTTGTAATCTATGGTCTTAGAGAGTTGCCTAGGGTACTCATTGAGAGGTCAGATGACTTACCCAAGACCTCATAGCCAAGAAGTTTTAGAGGCAAAGTTTGAATCCAGGTGTTCCATGCTCTCAGGCCAATTCCCTACGTGCCACGCCATTCTATTTCTCTTTCCTCTAAGCAGCCACATCCAAAGATCCAAAATCCAAGCTAAAACTATGGCTTTATTTAGAACGTTCTGTATACTTCATTATCAAACGTTGTATAACTTGCCATCTAGATCTCCTGTTCATATTTGTCCTTATGGCATGCAGGTGACTCTGTGTTCTCAAAGGCTCTGCTACTAGTGTGCGGATTCTCAGAAAGACTTTGAATATTACCCCGGAGATTAACTGCCACTAACTGAGGGTCAGTCTAGCCAAGCTCAGAGGATGTCATTATCAAACAGTTGGTTAAATGGTGAGGGTTTTTTTAAGCACAGCAACTCATGGAGAGCATAATTTTCCTCATCTGTCAAATGAGGGGGTTGAACCAGATTACCTCAGAGGTGCCTCCCAGCTCCAGATCAATAAACCTGTGATCTGGGAAGGCATACAAGAGTTGTGGCAGCTCCTTGGAGCATTAAAGTGTTTATTCCTGTGGCCAATCAAACCTCAAGAAGCATTTGAGTGCAGTTCTAAGAGTACTGAATTAGAAATGAGGAGATCTGGATTCTCATCCCAGCTCCACCACTACTTAATTGCATGGCCTTCATGTCTCTGGACATCAGTTGTCTTATCTCTTCAATCACAGACCAGATACTCTCAGAGGTGACTTCCTACATGATTGTTCTGAGTCCATGACTATAACATTTTAGAAATTAAAATTCTGATGTAGACCAAACCCATTCAAACACAAATGTACATAAGTCACATACACAGTAGAGCAGAGGTCAGGATTCTTAATTGAAGTTACCTTCCAGAGCAGAGCTAGTTGGGACAATATTTCCTAGAGTCACAGATTTAGATTTGAAAGGTGCCTTAGAGGTCATTTAGTCCAGCATTTTACAGATGAGGAAACTGATGTCCAGAACGGTAAAAATGTCTTACCTGTAGCCACATAGAAAATCTAGGACTTGCTATGGCTTCTTATTCCAAACTCAACACTCTTCCACTGTACCCCATTATCTTCCTAAAATTTTTTTCATGAGTGATTTTGCAAAGGAATAATGAGAAATTCTCTTGAATCCTAAATTGCACAGTTTTCCTCATCCCATAGTCAAAAAATGGAGCATAGTCAGAAGGTTAACATTGGGTCCAATTTTCCACAGGATTAAGGAAAACAGGAGTATCTAGAAAAATAAAATCAATTTGATTAGTCTTACCTTAATCAGGTAGCTGTTGAGTCATTTTAGTTGTGTCAGACTCTTCATGACTCTATTTGAGATTTCCTTAGCAAAGATACTGGAGTGGTTTGTCATTTCCTTCTTCAGCTCATTTACAGGTAAGGAAATTGAGGCAAACAGGGTTAAGTGACTTGCCCAGGGTAGTAAGTGTCTAAGGCCAGATTTGAACTCAGGAAGATGAGTCTTCCTGACTTCAGGCCTGGCACTCTCTCCACAGTGCCACCTAATTGCCCTTGATTAGGTTAGTCTCATCTTAATCAAAAAGAAGATGAACTCTTACCAATTGCCATCTGCTTTGCATATTAGCTGTCAAAAATACCGTAGGGACTTTTAATCACAGTATCTAACAACCATTTGGCTTATAAGGGGGAAATGGGTGAAAAGTGCTAGAACAGGAGATGGCTTGAGTCAAAGGGCCAGTGTTCAAATCCTGCCCCTGACACTTACTCCCTGTGTGACCTAGTAATTCCTAGAGCCTCAGTTTCCTCATCTATAAAATGAGGCTAAACTAGACAATTTTTGGAGTTCTTTCCAGTTTTACATTTATGATACTGTGGTCCTGGCTACCCTTAGAATATGTGAGGTACTCACTAATATTCATCAGTTGAAGTGTTCTCCTTGGTGTCTTGACCTCTTTTGACCTTTATAAAATTTCCAGGCCACGAGAAACTCCCAGTCTTCTTGGAAACTGGTGTGCCATCCCTGAAATCCACTGGCCAAGTTCAAATCCTCATCTGAGGTCAGAACTACATGGTTCTAGCAACGTCTATTCTTCTGAGCTGCCTCCAATTGTCTGCTACTGGGATCTGTCCTGATTGTGTGCCCCCTGCCCTGTGGAGTCTGTTCCTGGCTCTCCTCCCTGTCACAAAGCTTCAGTTTTCATAGCTCTTCTTTCCAAATAATAGGGGGTGATCTCCAAGTCAGTGGTGACAAACTCAAATAGAAACGGGGCAACTAAACCACACATAAAGATCCTTGGCACATGTTGAGAGTTTTAACATGTAATATTATCTGTGTTTTATTCTACTTTTATTTATTTTGTTAAATATTTCCCAATTACTTTTCAATCTGGTTCAGACCACACTCAGGAATGGTGTAGGCTGCATGAGGCGCATGGGCCACATGTTTGACACCTCTGGTGTAGGACGGTCAGCCTTCGCTCAGAAATGCAGCCTCATTCCCCACTGAACCCCACATCCCCAAGTGACTATTCTGGGGAGTCCACAGATTCATAAATTCTTCCCAACGGTGATGTGGTCCTGGTTAAAATGGGCCCAACAACCTGAAGAGCGCCATTACCCAAGGTGCTTTTTATTTTTTCCATTGAGTTACCATTTGTCCTTAATTTGGATCCAAGAGGACTTCCACAGCACAGGCATTGTTTCATGTTAATGGTATCCATGATATGGTGCTTTCCATCACAGGCACAAGTGGCCTCAGTCTGTTGCCAGTTCCATATTTATTGGAATGAGGATTACACATTTTAAAAAGAGTCATCAAGTTACAGAGGTTCAATCACCAACCCTCTTACAAGGCTAACATTATTAAGAAGCACACTTCATATATCTTCATGACAGAACCACTGAACCCTCTACAGCCTAATGAATAGACTGTCACAATCCTCTCTAACATTTGTATGCATCATATTTGTTATTTATATCTAAAAGCCAAACTCTCCAATGCTTATGAATTCCATACTACAATGGCAGCTGATTGACTATAATGCATCTTCAAGAGAAATCAAATATCTCTTGTTTGCTTCCCAGCATACTCTACCTTTCTTGACTTGTGTCTTTCTTTCTTCTTGTCTCCCATTCTTCAGCAGTATCTTCTGTTTTCCATTCTAATCCCACCAACCCCACAGTATTTCTTTTCTTTTTCTTTTTCTTTTTTTTTTTTTTTAGGCAATTGGGGTTAAATGACTTACCCAGGGTCACACAGCTAGTAAGTGTCAAATGTTTGGTCTGAGGCCGGATTTGAACTCAGGTCCTCCTGACTTCAGGGTCGGTGCTCTATCCACTGCACCACCTAGTTGACCCAGCCCCACAATATTTCATCTGAGATTTTCATATCTATCTATCTATCTATCTATCTATCTATCTATCTATCTATCTATCTATCTCTCTCTCTATCTATCTCTCTATCATCTATCGACATAGGCATATACATATGAATGTATATATACATATATAAATATGTATATTTATATATATTTAATTATTAAGAAGCTCCTTCATATTCACTCCATGTTTACTGAGGACAAATTATAGGGCAGTCTCTGCAATGATGGGAAGACACATGTTCCCACAATATATCATTTTTGCTATGCAGGAAAAATTTTCCAGTGTAAATAGTTTGGGAATTTTGTGAGGCCCTTTTTTTTTTGTGAGAATGCAGCTGTAGTTAGTGCCAGGACCCATCCTTATCCAGAATTGGCAATCATTCATGACAATAATGGCTCACATTTCTCTGAAGGTCAATAGAGGTCAGGACAGCATGGAGAGCATCCCAGCTGATGGAGATTAGTGAAGAGAGTGTTACAAACACTCTAATGGTTGCCAAGATCATAGAATTATAGATATAGAGCTCGAAAGAACCTCAGAGCCCATCTAATTCAACTCTGTCATTTTATGGATGAGGAAACTGAGGCCCAGGGTGCTAAGTAAATTACCTTGTTAAGTACATTAAGTAAAAGGTTAAGCCAGGTTAAGTAAATCACACAGGTTGTGTTAGAAGAATGATTTGAATTCAGGTTCTAGATTAGAACCTTTGACTCTAGAACCAGTGTTTTTTTGTATAGGACTAAGCTGCTAGATGAATTGTACATAGTCTAGACAGCACAATCAGCAGGAGGCATTCCTGAGGGCTTTTTACTAGCAATATTGAACTCAAATAGAAATGGGGGCCACAAAGCCAGATGCCTTCAGGCCTCAAATTGATTTAGTTTTAAAATGTAATATTTTTGTGTTTTATTTTATTTATTTTGTTAAATATTTTCCAATTATATTTTAATCTGGTTTGGGCCATACTTGGCAGTTTTGTGGGCTTGTTTGACACGTCTGCCTTATACCAGGCAAAACATATTCATTTGTAATATCCTTTGATTTCTTCAATAACCCTGTGAAATAGACAGTTCAAACATTATTATTTCCATGTTATAGTTGAGGAAATTGACACGTAGGTATTATTTTTTCTTCTCCAGAATAATAGAAAGATTAATTAGGAAAAACTGCAAAATTACTGACCTCTTGTAGGTTCTTTATTTAACACTCATCAACCTCTTTGCTACGTACCTCTAGGTTTGTTGTTCTTATTGTTGTTTTATATAGCTGTATTTACAGATTTCATGGGGGGAACTAAAGTGTAGGGAGATCAGAAAGGTAGAAAAGAGCCAGGTAATAAGGAGTTTTAAATGTCAAACATGGGATTTATTTGATCCTAGATGTAAGAGGGAGCCACTGGAGTTTTTAGAGGAGTGGTTCACATAGTCAGACCTATGCTATAGAAAAAAAAATTGTAGCTGAGTTGAGGATGGATTGGAGTGGGGAGAAACTTGAAGCAGGGAGATCAATTAGAAATCTATTAAAATAGCCCAGGCCAGAGATGATAAGGTCATTAATCATTGTGTTTTTTGTGTAAATGGGACAATGGGGAAGGGAAGGAGGGAGGGAGAGAGAGAGAGAGAGAGAGAGAGAGAGAGAGAGGTATACATAGATATACACACATAATATGTATTAAATGCATCCTTATGGTGTATATGTGGTTATATATTGTGATAAATATTGTGAATATAGAAATGACAAAATCTGACAATAGATTGAATATGTGGAATAAATGTGAGCAAGGAGTCAAGGGTGACACCAAGATTGCAAACCTGGATTAATGAAAGAGTGATGGTGGTCTTGATAGTAATAGGGAAGTTTGGAAATGTTTTTGGGGAAAAGGTAATGAGTATTCTTTCAGAGAGGTTGAGTTTCAGATGTCTAGAGGAGATGCTGTTTAAAACGTCCTAAAGGCTGTTGTTAATGTGAGACTGTTACTAAGGAAAGAGACTAATCTTGGATATATAGATTTGGAAATTACCTGTATAAAAAGGAGAATTAAACCCATAGATGTTGATGAGATCATTAAGTGAGAGAGTATAGAGCAGGGATGGGTGGGGAACCTGTAGTGTCCAGGCCACACATGGCCTAGAGGCAGCAGGTTCCCTACCCCTGATATACAGCAAAAAGAGAAGTGATCCCAGGACAAAGTTTTGGCTGAGAGTGGGGGAGGAATTGATAAGGATTAAGTTCCCACAGTTAATGAGTGAAATATGGATGAAGAACTAACAAAGGACACTGAGGAATAGTCAGACAGAGTGGAGGAGATACGGGATAGAGCAGAGTCACAAAACCTACAGATGATCCAGAAGGATATGATTAAATGTTACAGATAATTTAATAAGGATAAGGATTGAGAAATTATCATTATATTTGGAATTTAAAGATCATTGCTGACTTTGGAGAGTTTGATTTCAATTAAATGATGAAGTTAGAAGCCAGAATGTAGAGGGTTTAGAAGAGTGAGAGGAAAACAGGTGGAGAAACTGAGTTTAGATGAGTTTTTCAAGGAGTTTAGTCATGAAGGACAAATAGAGATACAGAACAATAGCTCATAGGGATGGTAGGATCAAGTGAGGGTTTTCATAGTTGGAGAAGACATGGGTGTATTTGTAGGCATCATGGAAAGAGCTAGAAGTTATGGATAAAAAGATAAGAGAGGAGGGGGAGAGAGAGAGAGAGAGAGAATGAGAATGGACGTTGACAGTGAGGGCAACATGCTGGAGAAGAAAAGAGGGAAATGAAATCAATGGTGTGTGTAGCAAAGTTTGCTTTGGCAAGGAAAATGGCCACCTAATCTTACGAGCCAGAGTGAATGGGAAAAGACAATACATGAAAGGGAGCTAAAAAGTCTGGGTGTGGAGACAGAGTAGGTACCCACATGGGGGAATGGTGAAGTCTGGGGAGTTAGAAGCATGAGTAGGAGGAGAATGAAGCATGATTGACCTGGTTCCATCCCCAAATTAAAAGCTTCCCAAGGAATTTATCAATTAGAGAAGAGAGTCAACAAAATAGAGGGATATTCCAAGGGGAGAAGGTGGCTGAATTATGGTAGCAATGTTCATAAAGGCAGAAGCACAGCCAAGAGGGCAATGAAGCATGGTTGGCCTACACCCATACCGTAAAAATGATCGGCCTCTTTGAAACTCCCCCCCAGCCCCTCCCCCCTACCCCCGTTCTTTTTTCTCTCTAAGACAAAAGGGGACAAATCTAATCCCTCTTCTGTATATTCTCCCTTTAAATACTTAAAGATAGACATCATATTCCCCATGAGTCACTCTTTGATCCATACTCATATAACAAAAACTCAAGGCCCTTCACTTACGGGTTGATGGAACTGAGACCCAGCTACTTAGTGGCAGAGCCGAGACTAGAACTAAGTTCTTAAAAATTATTGCCCTCTATTCTTTCTTCTAGACTGCAGGGAATAGGAAGAACTAATTGTTCAAGTCTGAACTATAATTGTGGTCCATTTCAGCTTACTAAGTAAAAAGGGCAGGAATCCCAATGCCATCATAGAAAACAGAAAGTTCAGCTCTTTGTATTTCTGCATGTTCTTTATTCTATTTTTGGAATGGGCTCCTGTTTCTGATTTGACAAGCCATCTGCCTTGCTGGCTTCACTTCCTTTTTCCAAATTATTTTTTTCTTTGAAAATAAACTCTAGAATGAGGCAGCCAAAATTGTCGCAAAAGGAAAAAAAATTAAGAAAAACTACAAACAAATGTCTCTTAAGCTGTAATATCCACCTCTGGTGTTTTTAATTTGTCAATTTATTTTGCTTATTTGAAAGCCAGATGAGCAGGGATGAATGGAGACCTCAAAACTGCATTCTACACTTGAATATGATGATTATCAATTATTTTTCAAAAAATCTTAATTACAGGATGGAATGACATCCTTGAAAAGCTTGGAGGGAAATATGCCTTAAGTATGAAAAACAAAGTTCTCTTTTTGATCTAGCTAAACAAGATGATCTCACAAGCCCTACTTAAACAATCAAGGGTTTTGAAATAAAATTATTAGACAGTGGAGACAGTTTTCCCAAAATGAAGATGATGATAAGAGGAATATATGTCTGCCTCAAAATCACTAATGATTGAAATCAAAGTTTAAAAAAAATCATAAAATGTTATGTATGGGCCTGCAACTCACAGAGAAAATGTCCCAATTTAGCTCCTGACTGAAAGTAGAGGCAAAGGTGCAATTAATAATTTCTTGTCAGTATAATTGTTCTTCAAAGCAAAATCTTAGGACAAATGTCCTTTGTGGCATTTTGTTTTGTTTTTTGTGCTTTTAAATAGACTTAATTGCTAAGCCAAGCACAAGGAAAATCCTCAGCTTGGTTTCCAAGTGGGTTTTCTGACACATTCTTTTCATAAGCCAAGGACAGGGAACATAAGAACCAGGATCTTCCATTGTTAATTAGGACTGTTAATCAACATTAGTGCTTCAGAGCTTGGGTCTCTTTGGTCTTCTCTGCCTATTTCTTTTTGTACATGATGGCCATGGGGCTCTTTTCCTGGTTACCAAGCTGAAATGGAATGCACTACTGTTGTAGCCTACTGGAAACCCCATAATACGCCGCCCTATAAATCTGAAACATGTAATGTAATTTAAAAAAAAAAGAAACTGGTTTAGCCAAGGGGAGCAAGGACTTCTGTAGCTGCTGGATTTTAATCAGCATGTCCTAATGTGGAATAAGCATAATGTGAGATGAGAACGCAAACAATCCCTTTTAATTGTAGTAAATGGCATCTTAAGGACCTGCTTTGCCACATTCTTAAAGGCCAGGAGCCTCTTTTTAACAATTAACAGAAACCTAGTGGGGCATGGAATCACCATTTAGACCAGTAAAAGCAGCCCCCCTTGGTTGTGTAGGTGTAATTAGATCCTGAAAAATAATTACTTGTCCTCAGCAGTAGCAGTTTTTTGCTTGCATCCTCTTGTGATCTATGAACAAATTACTTTATTAGGAAATCATTAAAGCATAATTTGTTTCTGTATGCTACAGACATCAATATTCATTTCTCATAATGAAACTACACCTTTGGATAATGCATTATTATTGAAAATAATATACCCCCAAGTATTACTTTGAAAGTGCCATTAACCTTAACCTCTATGACATTCTTGATGATTGGGAGATCAAGCAGGGTTTTTGACATTTTCTAGCACCTAATTTATATAACAATAACTTTTCAAGCCCACAGAGGTTGAATGACTTGTCCAAGGTCACATAGCTAGCAAGTGACAGAGCTGGGTTCTGAACTAAGTCTCCTGACCAATAAACTTTCTCCTGAGTCATGATGCTTGTCTGTATCAAAAATAGGGTCTCATGCCCTGATGATAGAAAACAGAAGCTGAGGATGTCCAGATCACAAGACAAAAATAACTATGTCACTGTTTGATACTTTACTGTTTTCTTATTAAAAACCTGCTTTTTAAAAGGAGTGATTGAGATGAGCTTTGACATGTGTTTTGTCATGTAGATTCTATTTTTTTTTTTTAAGTGAGGCAATTGGGGTTAAGAAGTGACTTGCCCATGGTCACACAGCTAGGAAGTATTATGTGTCTGAGGCCGGATTTGAACTCAGGTCCTCCTGACTCCAGGGCCAGTGCTCTATCCAATGCACCACCTAGCTGCCCCTGTCATCTAGATTCTTAAGGGACACTTGAGCCTCATAGAATTTTCTTGACTTGGATTTTGTGTCTCAATGTACTTGACTAAAGGCAAATCTAGTATTCTTTAGAGGTAGAATAAGACTAGGGACAGAATGTTTAGAAGAGAAGGAAGGGTGAGAATCAAGCCTACACCAAAACAGGAAGCAATTGGAGCACTTGAGTGCCACAATAGATAGTGAAAATGCTGCCCTTAGCATCAGAAGACCAACATTGGGATGCCTACTCTTCAGCCAGCTACATGTGTGACCTTGGTCAAGGTCACTTAGCCTCAGTTAACTCACCTGTAAAATGAAGGGGGTGTACTCAGTGACTTCTAAGGTCCCTTTTAGTTCCAGATCTATAATCCATTAGCTGAGCTTTCATTTCAAATCTTAGACATGTTACCAAAGGACACCGAGATCAAGGCACCTTAACTTTGTATTCCTGGCTCAAAAATGACTTTATTCATGAGTCATTTTCTAGGTGATTTATTTTATTTATCACAATAGGGGGAGAGCACAAAACTCAAAAATATACATAATAATACTGAGTATGTGCCTTATTCAAGGGATTGTATTACTGCTCTTCATCTTACTCAAGAAATGTTTAAGAATATGAAGGAAAAGTTATGCACAATTTGTGTTGGGCAGATGTAGAAAATGAATGATATGAAGTTAAGTTGAAGTATTTCTTTTTTCTTTTTCTTTTTCTTTTTTGAAGGCATTGATTTGCTTAAGGCTTTAAAAATTCTGCCCATGAATTTTTTTTATAGACCAAGATCAATCATTAAAGTATGAGATACCATATCTATTTTTTAACAAAATGTGACTGACATACACTATTTCCAAGAGGGCATGAAACCTGAAATTACATAATAAGCCATTAATATAGCTGATCAATACCTGGTAGGGAGCATTTGGGTGAGAATGAAAAGGAAAAAGAAAGAGATATGGTATCACATGGGGAATATTCCACAAACTGCTAGGCTATCGAGATGAATTGAATGACAAATATCTAATACAGATATCAAAGATCTCAGAGCTGGGGAAAGTAGTTGTGCTGGGGTGGGGGCTGCTGCATGAGGTCTCTCTGATAAAAATAGAATATACAATAAATATTTAACTTGCTTCCCTGGCTTCATTTTAGGCCCAGTTAGAATCTCATCTTTTACAGGAAGTCTTTCTCTTAATTCCAGTGTCTTCCCTCTGTTAATTATTTCTTATTTATCCTGTATATAGCTTGCTTTCTATATGTTTATTAGCATATTCTCTCTCATTGCATTTTCTCTCTTCTATATTGCATATTCTCTCTTACAACATTAGATTGTAAATTTTTTGAGGGCAGGGACTCTTTTGCTTTTTTTATTAATCTCCAGCACCTCTCACAGTGCCTGGAATATAATAGTCTCTTAATAAATGTTTATTGATTGATTAATTTTGTCATTTAGAAAATGGGAGATGTGATAATAGGAACAATGATTCTGACCAATAAAGAGGAGCTGGTTATTGAAGTGGAGATGATGGGAACCTTGGGAGGCAGGGACCATTTTGTAGTTTGTGATAGATTAGGACAGAGTTTCAAGACACCATACATGACAGAAAACCATTTTAGCATTCAGAAAGCTTGGAGTATTATCGATTTAGAGTTAGCAGGGAACTCAAAAGACCATATAATTCAACCTCTTCATTTTTACAAATGAAGAAAAGGGGCCCTGAGAGGTTCAAAGACTGGACCAAAGTCTCAGAGCTAGTAAATTGGCACAGCCAGGATTTGAGCCCAGATTTTCTGACTCCAAATCTATCAAACTCCCACTGTACTATGCTGCCCTCCTCTACCATAGGTAGTATCTCATGGCCTGACACCATAAACCTATATATTGGGGACTGGTGGATCACAGGAAAAAACTCTGATAACACAATTAAAAATTACTATTATGAGGGGAAAAGAGGGAGAGGTATTAAAAAAAACTGACTGGCTACATTGTGAGCTTAAAAAAAAATTGAGTTTTCAGAGGGATATTTACAAGAAATGGAAGTGAAGGCAGGTTATTGGGAATGTGAACAACATAGTGGCACAGTTCTTTAAGAAGTGTGTCATAACTGGTGCTGAGTGAAGTGAGCAGAACCAGAAGAACATTGTACACAGTAACAGCAACTGTGATGATCAACTATGACTGACTTAGATCTTCTCAGAATACAATGATCAAGAACAATTCTAGGAGATTGGGGAGGGGCGGAGCCAAGATGGTGTAGGGGAAGCAGTGACTTGCTTGAGCGCTCCCTCAAACCCCTCCAGATACCTCTAAAAAATGGCTCTAAATGAATTCTAAAGCAGCAGAACCCACAAAAAAAACAGAGTAAAACAAATTTCCAGCCCAAGATAACCTGAATGGCTGATCTGAAAGGTATATCGTGCTGGGCGGGTAATCGCGCTGGACGGGGAGAGGAGCGCAGTGGGCCGTGAGCACGCAGCCGCAGTGAACCTGGAGCAGGCCTCAGAGGACTGAATCACAGGCAGCTGTGTTGGTTTCCAGACTTCTCAACCCATGAATGCCAAAGACAACTTAGAACCTCAGTGGGAAAAGTCTGCAACTGCAGTGAGATAAGAAGCTAGGTCTCAGCCACCCTCAGGGCAGAGGCTGCCTCCTGAGCTTCTGGCCCAGAGACTGAGGGGGAATTGAGGGGCTGTTCAGAGCGGGATTGCAAGGATCTCTTTGCCAGGGCTGAGGCAGGAATCTCTTGCTTTGCCCATGCTTGGATCTGGGTCACAGTTCTGAGGGGTGGTCCTGGGGAGAGGAGGTGGTGGAGCTGGTTGTGGCAGTGGAGAGGAAACACCTCGCTCCTCATCATAGCACCTTGGAAGAACTGACACTTTTCAGGTCCCTAGAAGTATCTCTGAAAATAGCTGTACAAACCCCTGAAGCTTGGGACAGTACATTCTCCACATTGGAAGCAGACTCTTACCTTAACAAATAGTTTAAAACTCAAGTAATTGGTTGGGATCATGAGCAAGCAGTGCAAAAAGAGTCAGACTATATTATCTTACTTTGGTGACAAAGAAGATCAAAACATACAACCAGAAGAAGAAAACAAAGTCAAAGCTCCTACACCCAAAACCTCCAAGAAAAATATGAATCAGTCCCAGGCCTTGGAAGAACTCAAAAGGGATTTTGAGAAGCAAGTAAGAGAAGTAGAGGAAAAACTGGGAAGAGAAATGAGAGTGATGTGAGAAAATCATGAAAAGCAACTTAACAGCTTGCTAAAGGAGACAAAAAAAAAATACTGAAGAAAATAACACCTTAAAAAATAGCCTAACTTAAATGGCAAAAGAGGTCCAAAAAGTCAATGAAGAGAAGAATGCCCTAAAAAGCAAAATCGGTCAAATGGAAAAGGAAGTCCAAAAGAGTACTGAAGAAAACACTCCCTTAAAAATTAGAATGGAGCAATTGGAAGCCAGTGACTTTATGAGAAATCAAGACACTGTGAAACAAATCCAAAAGAATGAAAAATTAGAAAATGATGTGAAATATCTCATTGGAAAAACAACTGACCTGGAAAATAGATCCAGGAGAGAGAATTTAAAAATTATTGGACTATCTGAAAGCCATGATCAAAAAAAGAACCTAGACATCATCTTTCAAGAAATGATCAAGGAAAACTGCCCTGATATTTTAGAAACAGAGGGCAAAACAGAAATTGAAAGAATCCACTGATCTCCTCCTGAAAGAGATCCCCAAAGGAAAACTCCTAGGAATATTGTAGCCAAATTCCAGAGTTCCCAGGTCAAGGAGAAAATATTACAAGCAGCCAGAAAGAAACAATTCAAGTATTGTGGAAACACAATCAGGATAACACAAGATTTAGCAGCTTCTACATTAAGGGACCACGGGGCATGTAATGTGATATTCCAGAGGGCAAAGGAGATAGGATTACAACCAAGAATCACCTACCCAGCAAAACTGAGTATAATTCTTCAGGGGAAAAAAATGGTCATTCAGTGAAATAGAAGACTTTCAAGCATTCTTGATGAAAAGACCAGAGCTGAATAGAAAATTTGACTTTCCAATACAAGACTCAAGTGGAACATGAAGAGGTAAAAAGGAAAGAGAAATCATAAGAGACTTATTAAGGTTGAACTGTTTATATTGCTGCATGGAAAGATGATATTTATAACTCATGAACCTTTGTCAGTATTAGGGTAGTTGGAGGGAAAAAAATTTATGTATGTATATAGATAGATAGATAGATAGAGGGCACAGAGTGAGTTGAAGATGAAGGAGTCATATCTGCAGAATAAAATTAAGGGGTAAGAGAGAATTATACTAGGAGAAGGAGACAGGGAGAGGTAGAATGGGGGTAAATTATCTCACAAGAAAACAGAAAAGAAAAGGCTCTTACAGTGGAGGGGAAATGGGGGAAGGTGAGAGGGAACGAGTGAATCTTATTCTTATAGGATTTGACTTAAGAAGGGAATAACATACACACTCAATTGGGTATAGAAATCTGTCTTACCCTACAGGAAAGTAGGAGTGGAAGGGGACAAGAGAGTAGGGGTGTGATAGAGAGGAAGGCAGATTGGGAAAGGGAGTAATCAGAAGCAAATACTTCTGAGGAGGGACAGGGTCAAAAGAAAGAATAGAATAAATGGGGGGGGCAGGATAGCATTAAGGGAAATAGAGTTAATTTTTCACAGCATGTCTACTATGGAAGTGTTTTGCATAACTGCACATGTATAACCTATATCGAGTTGCTTGCCCTTTCAATGAGGGTGGGTGGGGAGGGAGGAAGGGAGAAAATTTGGAACCCAAAGTTTTAAAAACATATGTTTAAAAAAATGTTTTCACATGCAGCTGGGAAATAAGAAATACAGGAAATGGGGTACAGAAATCCATCCTGCCCTACAGGAAAATTGAAGGGGGAGGGGATAAGAGAAGGGGGAGAGAGATAGAAAGGAAGGCAGACTAGGGGAAGGGGTATTTAGAATGCATGCCATCTTGGGGTGGTGGGAGGGGCGAGATGGGTGAAAATTTGGAACTCAAAATCTTGTGGAAGTAAATGCTGAAAACTAAAAATAATAAATTTATTAACTAAAAAAAAAAGAACAATTCTAAAAGACTCATGATGGTAAATGTTGTCCACATCCAGAGAACTATGGAATCTGAATCTGATAAAAATTTTTTTGTAGTTTTTTTTCCTTTTGTTCTGTTTCTTTTTTCACAACATGACTAATATGGAAATATGTTTTACATGATTTTACATATATAACCTATGTTAAAGGGAAGGTAGGGAGAAAATTTGGAACTCAAAATTTTATTAAAAATGTTAAAAATTGTCTTTATATATATGGAAAAATTAAATACTATTTTAAAAATTATGTCAGAAAGGCCAAACAAACTGAGACTTCTTACAATTACTAAAGGTGACAAGCCTCCTCTATTCCTTCCTTCCACCTCCAGGTTATGATGGGAACAACCAAAAGACTGAGGAATGGGGTGGTATTGCAATTTGAGGCATATAGGAAGATGATAACAGATGATGGAGAAAAGACAGAACTTCTCCATAATCAATGTGAAAGTAACTTCCAAGTTTGATATGAGCCAACAGCATGCCATGGCAGTGAAAAGGCACTGTTTTCTCCTGTGTTAATAGAAACACGATCCCTCAGCTGAGAGCAGTTAGGTTTCTGCTTCCTTGAGCAGGCCACACATGGAATCTTGTGTTCAGTTCTAGACACCAAATTTGAGAAAGAACATTAATACACTGGAGAACATTTCTAAAGAAGATTAGAGAATTTTCCTCAAATATTTGAAGGGCTGTCATCAAGAAGAATTAGGCTTGTTTTTCTTTGCCACAAAGGACAAAACAAGGAACAGTAAACAAAGGCTATAAAGGGGCAGATTTGGGCTCAAAATTAACATCAAATTCCTAAAAATATTAGAGCTGCCCTAAGAATTGGAGTAAATTGGTCTGTCTTGGAAGGTGGTGAGCTCCTTATCTCTAGAGGTTTCAAGGTGAGATTGCTTGCTACCTGGTAAGTGTGTTGTCAGGGAATTTCTGATTGATGACAGTGGGTATGGGTCTTTAGTTAAAATTTGAAGTCTTGTGCCTAAAGACATCAATTCAATAAAGTATGGGAGGAACTTAGTCTTTGAGATGACCAGAAAAGAATAGTCCAGACAACCAAAGACTGAATCATCAAGCCAGATTTCTGAAAACGTGAGGTAGTCCAGGTCTGGGAGGCAACAGGTCCTCAGGAGATTCCAAGAATTTTACTACGGCTTGCTTCCTTAGTATCTTGTCATCTGGAGCCTGCTTTTAAGTATTCCCTGCCTATGCAAGGTCATACTCCTTAATATGCCCTGAAGAAATTAAATCAGCAATTAAATTAAACACTGACATTATGCAAGACCCTAGAATAGGAACTATACAGATGAAAAGATGAAAAACATAATTCTCTTCCCTCAAGAAGATGACTAAATAACAGGATCTTAGAGGTGGAAAAGAACTGCAGAGGTCAATTAAGTCCATTCCCAGAAATGAAAAATGATCCTATGCAATATGCGTGACAACAAGGCAGGTTTTGCAGAAAGACTTCAGGTGGAGAGCCCACTGCCTGTTGAGGTAACCCCTTCCACATTTGCATAAGTATAATAGTTGTAGAATGCTTCATTTTCTTACATCAATCTCAGATTTGCTTCCCTGTTAGTCTTCTGCCATATAGAGCAGGACTAGCGTTCAAATAAAGCAAACTTACTGAATTGTCTCTTGTTACTTTTTTTTTTACCTTTTATCTTTCTCTTGAGTCTTATATGTGGAGGTCATTTTTTTTTTATTTAGCTCTGGTCTTTTAATTAGAAATACTTGAAAGTCTGCTATTTCATTAAAGATCAATTTTTCTCCTGAAAGATTATATTAAATTTTTCTGGGTAGGTGATTCTTGGTTGTAATCCTAATTCCTTTACTTTCTGGTATATGTGTAATCCTGACTGTAGCTCCATAATATCTGAATTATTTCTTTCTGGCTACTTGCAATAGTTTTTCCTTGATGTGTGATCTCTGGAATTTGGCTATGATGTTCCTAGGAATTTTCATTTGGGGATCTGTTTCAGCAATGATCGGCAGATTCTTTCAATTCCTATTTTGCCCTATATTAGATATATTTCTAATATATCAGGGCAGTTTTCTTTGATAATTTCTTTAAAGCTGTTGTCTAAGCTTTTTTTTTTTTTTAATCATTGCTTTCAGGTATTCCAATAATTCTTACACTAGCTCTCTTGGATCTATTTTCTAGGTCAGTTTTGTTTTTTTTTTTTCCAATGAGAACTTTCACATTTCTTCTATTTTTTTTTTTTTACTTTTTGATTTTATTTTATCATATATTGATGTCTCTGAGTCATTAGTTTCCACTTGTTCCATTCTCATTTTTAAGGAATTCTTTTCTTCAGTGAGCTTTTGTACTACCTTTTCCATTTGGCTAAATCTATTTTTTAAGGAGTTATTTTCCTCAGTAAATTTTTGTATATCTTTTTCCATGCTAGTGACTCTTTTTTTCATGATTCCCTTGCATTACTTTCATTTCTTTTCCCATTTTTTTCTTCTACTGCCCTAATTTGCTTTTTAAATCCTTTTAAAGCAATTCCAGGAATTCTTTTTGTACCTGACAACAAATTACATTTTTCTTTGAGGCTTCACATGTAGCCATTTTGACACTATTGTTCTCTTCCAGATTTATGCCTTGATCCTCCCTATCACCATAGCAACTTTCTATAGTCAAGCCATTTTTTTTTTTGGCTCACTTTTCTGCTTTTTTTGTGACTTGGTGTTTTTATGTGAGATCTGAGCTCTGGTCCTCCACTATCCCAAGCTTTTTGAGCTGGGGCTCTGGGGTCTGACTTTCACTAGGCTTCAGGGCTTAGCTGCTTGCTTCCTCTGGAGTGTAGGTTTTCCTTGTGGCTTGTACTGGGTGTGGGACCTCCTTGTTCGCATCCCCTGAGTGTGGGGTTTAGCTGCTGGCCTGCTCCAGGGGAGGGGTCTTGCTACTGGGTTGCTACAGTAACAGAGTCTTTCTGGTGGCTGGCCCTGGAAGACTGATCTTCTTGTCTGTCTTCCCCAGGGGTGGGGCCCTGCTGCTGGGTTGCTATGGAAACAGAGTTACTCTGCTGGTAGGCCCCAGGGCAAGGTCTCCCTGTTGGCCAGCCCCAGGGCAGGGCTTCACTACTAGACAGCAGTGGGATCAGGGCCCTGTTGGTGGCTTGTGCTGGAGTGTGGAGTTACTGGTGTTGGGCCTTGCTGTGTTGCACAGACTGCTCACTTGTCTAGGGGTGCTGCTGGCTTACAGGAGGATGGAGCCTCAAGGCTGGATTGCCCTAGGCTTGGAGCCCTGCTGTAGGCCCTCTGCTGTGAGGCAGGCAGGCTGCTGCTGCTGCAGCTGCTGTACTTGGACCTCTCTCCCCTCCCACCCCAGTGAGACCTTTCCTGCCAGACTGGTAAGTTGCTTCCCTGCTCCTAGATCAATTCTGAGGCAGTTTTTTAGTTGTTTGTAGGGGAATCTGGAAGGACTTCAGAGGATTCCTTCCTTACTCTGCCATCTTGGTACTGGAAGCCCTCCATATGACTGTATCTTAAAAAGCTTTCTACAAAGGTAGAAGTCACGTAATTGAGAATGGGCATTAAAGTATGTGGCATCAGCCATGATGACCAACATGGATATCTGCCCTCATGACCATGCTATCAATTTAGAAGGCTAAGTCATACAACCTTCATCTTGAGTTTAATTTAATTTCTTTATTTGATTGTGTTCCCAAACAAGTAAAACAGGAGAATTGCACAGAAATGGTATATTCTGATTTCAGCGAGACATTTAAAGTTTTCCCATAGTAATAAGTTGGAGAAATGTGAGTTTGGTGATAGTATGATGAGAGGAAGGTATATTTGTAGCTAATGTTAAACAATACTACCCAAATAGTGATGCCAATAGCAAGTTCAAGGACAGCCTTAAATGACCGCTACAAAGCTATGTCTTCACCCTTATCTTGATTAACATTTTTATCAATACCTAACACTAAGTTTTTTTTAAAACTTCATCAGATTTGCTGATGATATCAATCTATTAATTTCCTACCTATCCCTTAAAGCCTATCATAAATGACATCTCTTCTTTAAATCTCCCTTTCTACGGTATTTTCCCCTCAGATCTCACAGTGTGGCATAGGAGAAAAAAATGATGGACTTGGAGTCAGTAGAGACCTGAATTTGAACCTTATGCCTAACATTTATTTTCTGGGTAACCATGGCCAAGTTACCTAGCCTCTCTAAGCCTCAGTTTTATCATCTGCAAAATGAGTGTTAATAATAATTTCAGTAGCATCTATTTCAGGGAATGCTGTGAGGATTAAATTACTAATGAAATGGATATGCTTATTTATTTTTACATAAAGAATTAAATCTTGGTGGAATATTTGATGCTGCAGGACATAGAGCATCTTCAACATTTTCCAGAGTTGACTGATACTTTGATTTTATAATAATCAATGCTGAGAATGCTGATTTGCATAAATACGTAGTACAAAACGGCAGAAGTGTGTTTAAGACCATTTCAGAAATTGTTGGAAATTCTGTCCTAATCCCAAGTCAAAGTTCATTTAACGATTTTTAAGGAAACTCAAGTTTTAAACCTGTGTCACTTGATAACTTGGCAAATTCTTCCTGAACTTTTAATGGCAGATGGCTGATGTTTTGTTTTGTTTTGTTCTTTTTTATTTCAATTGAGTATGGTTTATGAACCCAACTTAGTTTTTTAGAAGCAAAATTTGACGGTAAGTATTTCTGAAACTGTGTCTCCAGGTATTTCAGATGATCAATTATAACTCTTACAATGAAATCTTTGGGAATTATAAAATCATCTGTAGCTGTAAACATTTATAAAGAACCATTTTCCACGCTATTCTTCCATCTGTTAACTTTTTGGTAAAATTTTCATTTTTATCATTTAATATAAATATGTTGCATTTTTTTCCTTTAAGTGACATGATTAAATCATAGAGTTTTTCAAAAATATCTGACAAATAACACAGTTTTGAAACTTTAAGTCATTATGAAAAAATTAACAAAATCAGTTTTCTGTTCAGTCAAAAATATAACAACTTTATCTTAATTTCAATAATCTGTTTAAATTTCATCCTCTTGAAAGCCACCTTACCTCTGCATGTAGTAACAAGCTTTAATAGGAGTCCATGTCTTTCCAAAGGTTTCAAAACTTTGACTGTTAAGGGCACAACTTTTAATGAAGCTAATGATTTTGATAGTATCGTGAAGCACAACATCTAACTCTGGTGATATTTTTTGGCTATGAGTGCCTTCCAGTGGATCATGCAGTGAGTAAAAGGGATATGTTCATTGCCATCAGCTTTAACTTTTGCTACAAATCCAACATTTTTGTCCATTATTGCTCTAGCACCATCTGTACAGACTCCAATGCAATTTTTCCTCTGTAAACCTTCATTTGTGAAAAATTCATCAAGTTTAAGATATATCTCTTCCCCTCTTGTGTGCCCTTCCAAAGGGCAACAAAACAATAATTCCTCATATGTGATTCCTTCATAAACATATCTTACATAAAGTAACAACTATGCCATGTTAGAAATATCAGTTATTTCATCTAACTGAATTGCAAACTTTGGGCTGCCCTTAAGCCTAGTAATAAACTGCTGGGATTGGTCATTACTAATTTCACAAATTCTTTTGGAAAAAGTATTATTTGATAAAGGAATTTTATGAATTTCATCCCCATATTTTTTCCCATGAACTATTCCTGACATTTTAATAGCAGCAGGTAACTTTATCTCCTATTGTGTAGGGCTTTTTTAGTTTTTGTAATTAAATAAGAAGTTACATAAGATGCAAGTCAATACTTTTAGTTGACAATAACAAATTTCTCAAAACATTGGTTTTTTTTATTTGAAGATTTTAAAAGTCATTCAAAATATTCTTTTAGTTTACTGCAGTTTGCTGCATACTTGGTATTAAGATGTCATTTTAGTTTGGCAGATTTCATGCTTGCCATAGCCAAAACTTCATTACAAATTAAGCAGGGATTTTTCCACACCATCATTATTATTAGAAGTAAATTCATATTGCAAAAATGATTCAACATATTTTCTTTTTCTTGTCAATTTAGTTGCACCACATCCTGGTAGCAAGATTCTACCACATTGTCAGCAGCATTTTTACCTCTTCTGTCTAAATTTAGCCACTTACCCATAATCAAAAAATAATTTTGTCCTAAAATATAAGTAAATATCGCTAATAATTTCTCAACTAAATACTAGCTTTAGTTTATGAAATTATATTTGCTTGTGCTTAATTTAAAAAAATGGATGTTCACACATACACATACAGCAGTGATAGTGCAGAAATATTATTAAAGGGCTTTTGTCTTTACTTCCAATTAAAAACTTATGTTTCTGTAAGTGAAGGAGATAACAGCAATTTTTAACATCAAACATTCTAACACCATACAATCCAAAAATAGAATAATTTGATACATGTTGAGGAATGATGGTAAGAAAATATTAAAAGTTTTAGTTTTCCATACTTAAACTATTATGTTTCTGTAAGAGCAGAAAACTTTTATACACAGTAAAAACACTGCAGTTCCTGACAAATAATAGTCTCAAATCTGAGCCGAGGTGTTTCTGGCAGCGTTCATTGGCGTTGCGTGGTGTGATGCCATGTGCAGTGCAAAGTGCACAAGTTGTGTGTTCAGAAACAAGGCTGCAATGAAGTCATGGGATGCAACAAGGACAAGTGCTGCCAGAAACACCTCTGATTCATTACACATTTGATTTTGAATTAATTTTTGGTCATCACACATTCAGAAACCTTTTACTGTTGCCAATTTTTTCACAACCCCCACATTCTGTTACACAACTCCATATGGGGTCGTGAACCACAGTTTAAGAAGCTATTAATTAGAGGATATATCAGCTACTAGCATTGTGTATTAGAACTATCTGTTTTGTTTCTTACTCTCCTGACATACACTCCATGAAGGAATGAACCATGGGTCTATCACGATGCTTGGCAAATAGTAGCTATTAAATAGATAGATGTTTGTTGCATGGATGGGTGAATACATGGATGGATGGCTAAAAAATAGATGATAGAATTGAGATTCATAAAAAGCTAGAATGGTAGGCCAAAACTATTAAAGGTAATAAAAATATTACAGTTGTATTTAAAACAAAATCAACTGTACAAATTTAGAAGGGAAGAAATGAGTTAAGTATAGTTTGTTACCAAATAATAAATAAATAAAACAAAAATAGCTAAGAGTTTTTGCTTCCTGCAAATTCATTATGAACCAGTAGTGTGATATGACTGCCCAAAACAAAAATGTAATGTTTTTTGTCTTGTTTTGTTTTGATTTTAGTGATGTGAGGAGGGTTTCAACCTGTTACTTTTTTTTTGGAGTAGGGAATAATAGGCAATTTCTTTGTATATTACATGTTTATGGAGTTGGTGACCTCAAAGGTTAAGGATATGGACAAACTTGTAATGTGTCCATAAGAGTACAACCAAGATAATGAAGATTTTAGAAATTATATCATATGAGGAGTAGTGGAAGAACTGGACATGTTTACACTGAAGAAGGTAAGATTTAGGGTAGACATGACCGCTGTCCTCAACTATCCCAAAAGTTGTCAGTGGGAGAAAGATTAGACTTATGATATCTAGATCCAGAAAGCAAAATTAAGTTATAAGTTATAAGAAAGTAGATTTTAGCTCAATATAACAATGAACATTGGAAGCTATTAAAAATAGAATATGCCTACTTGTAATATATAATATAATGTAACTTGACATAATGTAACTTGAGCCACTAAATGTATTTAAAACTTGAGTAGATAGCTCCATTGTTGTATTCTGGTGCCTGAGATGTGGTCAGTGGGTGTTAATTCAGAGTAGAGAACCACTTGTCTGATTTTCAGGGGCTAGTACAGTGCAAAAATGGTAATGCTGATGTTGGGTCCCATGACCATTGTAGTTTTCCTCCTATTGAGAGTAGAAGTAGGAGAATAAAGTATTTCAAGCTCAAGGGCAAATATAGAAACTGGACTAGAGTTGTGAGAGAAGAAATGATCACAGAATCAT
Source organism: Vombatus ursinus (assembly GCF_900497805.2). Taxonomy (NCBI): domain Eukaryota; kingdom Metazoa; phylum Chordata; class Mammalia; order Diprotodontia; family Vombatidae; genus Vombatus; species Vombatus ursinus. Next base: position 57,000,109 of record NW_020954590.1, read on the forward strand.
AAAAGTTGAAAGCAGAAAGAGAAACCAATGGCCTTCTAATCTAACCCATACAGGAGCAATATCTTCATGAATAATATACCTTGAAAGTGGTCATGTAGCCTCTCTACCTGAGGACCTGCAAGGAAGGAAAACCACCCCCTCCATCTCTCTAGCAGCCCATTCCACTTTAGGAGAATTTTTATTTCCTGAATTATTTTTTTTCCCTGACATCAAGCTAAATGTGCCTTTGTTGAAATTTCCACCTATTGTTCCTTGTTTTGGCCCCTGGACCCAAACAAAACAAATCTGATCCCTAATCAATCTCTACAGGGTAGTCCTTCAAAAACTTTGTGAAAATGGGCAAGTTTTTCTTTTATTTTTATTAGAAATCAACATTTTTTGGGGGGGGGTGAGGCGATCAGGGTTCAGTGACTTGCCCAGGGTCACACAGGTAGTAAATGTCAAGTGTCTGAGGCCAGATTTGAACTCAGGTCCTTCTGAGTCAAAAGTGGGCAAGTTTTTTGTTTTTTTTTTACTTTAGTTTCCTCATCTATAAAATGAAAATAATATCTCTTTTACCTATCCAATTGTCATGAGGTTCCAATGAGATAATGAAAATAGCATGGTACAGTGGGAAAGAGCCTTGAGTCTGAGTATCTGAGTTCAAATCTTGCCTGTGATGTTTGCCTGTTTGACTTTAGACTAAAACCCAAAGGAAATACAAAAGAATGTAGAAAGAAAATGCTCAAGTTCAGAAGCACTTTAGACACAAACAAAGGCCTTGACCTCTAAGTTTCATCTTCTTTATAATTTACATACCATGATATATCTAAGTGATTTTTTATATGACCTGCTTCATTGATTCGAGGAACTACTGATGAGGAATTTTGTCTGCCTGGGCAGAAGATTACTCGCTCTGCACCACTCAGTCTTAGAGAGTTTCCTGGAGGCACTGAGAGGGTAAGTAACTTGCCCAGGTTAAACAACCAGAATATGTCAGACTCCAATGTCAGCTCTCTGTCCATTGCACCAAGAGATGCTTCTGAGTCATGAGTTCTAGAGTGATGAATTAGGAATTTTTCTTGGTTAGAAAGAGAGGATTAAATTGAGTTGTTTTGAAATAAATAAGATAAAATGAAGATCACAGAGGCGTTTCCAGTTTCAGTTGTTCTGAATCAGCAGCATTGATGGGAATGAGAGAAACTTGGATGGATAAACAGAGCTAAGAGAGGGAGGAGAGTCAAATGAGAAGAGCAGTGAGAAGGAAATAAAAGGAAAATTAACTCCAATAAAATGCAATAAACATGACCCAAAAAATAACAACAGGGAACCAGAGGAGAGCTTATGCCTGTTTTATGCATTTCAGATGGCTAATTTTCTGTAAAAGTCCTAACAAATAGAAATAAAAATACCTCCTCAAAGGTATCCAGCCCCCCTCCAAAAAAGCCTAAGTCAAAGCAGGGAAACTGTAATGCCCTCTCACCCTTGGCAGGCATTTGGTTAGCCTTGAAACATGAGCTTAAATCCCATTGACACTAATGGGAGTTGTATGTGCCTTTGGAGAGGGAAATAACCTAATTATGAGAACTGAATAACTAAATACTCATGAATCATATTGGAAATGGATCCTTGCTAGTTATATCCATGGCTAAACTCCATGAAACCACCCAAGGAGTCAGGGTATACTGACTTTGGATTAGGTTGGCAGTCAGGAAAATGAGCAGCCTCCTTAAAAAGGGGCTGAATGAGTCCTGGGAGCTATCCAAGGAGGAGATGGGCATCAGAGGATCCTCTGGCTGCCTGTTTCACTTTGTAAACTCTGGCAATAGGGAAGACATTTCTCTATCACTAACATCCTTCATTGTATGCTCAAGTGAGGAATTATTTCTTTTTTCATCAAAAATGCAAAAGATAAAATTCACATCAACCAAAGGTTCAGCATAGTACTTCTATGTTAATGGGGAAATGAATGAATGAAAAAAAAAAAGCTTCAACGAAGTTCTTACTATATACATTTCATATGTGTAGAAAAGTAAGACAGCCCCTGTTCTCAAGGAGCTCACATTCTAACATGGGAGTACATATATAGGAAATTTCAGCTGCAGAAAGATGGAAAGAAGGCCCAGTGATCCTAAGGGGTCAATAGTAAAGCAGATGGTAATGCCTCTCTATTAGTGACATTTTCATTGATAAACCACATATGTTGAGCTATTGTTTGACTTTGGTGCCAAAGAATTTGACGGTGAGCTTTCTGAGCCTTCAGTCTCTGTGGGCCTTGAGGAATTGAGGAGTACAGCATCTACAGGGGCACTTGCCTGGTTGTTTCTCTTGGTTGTTGTTCTTCTAGATACTGACACTAAAGGGTGGTACCACTGCATGCATGGGTGGATGGGTGCTGCTGTTGCTATGACTTTGGCTTTTGCCTGCCTGTAGGTGCAATTGGTTGACTGTCCATGGTAGTGGTAGCTAAAATGGCAAGCCCTTTCTCTCTTTCATGATGGCTGGGTATTGTGCTGAGCCTTAAAACATGCTAAGGATTCTACTCTGATCGATACAGTGATCCAAGAAAATTCCTAAGGACTCATGATGAAAAATGCTGTCTACGTCCAGAGAGCGAACTGATAAACTCAGATTGCAGATCAGAGTATATATTTTTCACTTTATTTTTCTTGCTTTTTTGCAATAGCTAATATGGAAATATGTTCTGCATGATTCGCATATATAATTGATATCATATTGTTTACCTTCTCGATGTTTGGGGTAGAGACAACAGGTAAAGAGAGAATTTGGAACTCAAGATTTTTAAGAAATAAATGTTAAGGGGTAGCTGGGTGGTACAGTGGACAGAGCACTGGCCCTGAAGTCAGGAGGACTTGAGTTCAAATCTGGCCTCAGACCAAACATTTGACACTAGCTTTGTGACCCTGGGCAAGTCACTTAACCCCAATTGCCTAAAAAAATAAATAAATGAAATAAAAATAAAAATAAAATAAATGTTAAAAATAAACAAATACTATATACATACATATTTATTTAAAAAGTTGGTAAGGATTCTAAGATGTGGGGGTAAATAACCTCTCGCATAACCAGTTTCATCAAATCATTGATGTAAAGCTAGAAGACATCTTAGAGGCCATCTAGTATAACCCCTTCATTTTACAAATGAGGAAATTGAGATTTGGAGAGGTTAGTGACTCCCCCGGTATCACTGAGCTAATATTTGGCAGGAATGGGATTTCCACTCACATGATAGGATAATAGATCTAAAGCAGAGGTCATCGGCTACCTAGTCCAACCCTTTCATTTTCAGTTGTTTAGTCATTCCACTTCATTTGGAGTTTTCTTGATAAAGATATTGGAGTGGTTCACCATTCCTTCTCCACTTCATTTACAGATGAGGAAACCAAGGCAAATAGGGTTAAGTAAACTGCCTAGGGTCACACAACTAGAAAGTGTCTCAGGCCGAATTTGAACTGAGGGTAATGAGTCTTCCTGACTTCAGACCCTGCACTTGATCCACTGCACCACCTAACTGCCCACCCATTCATTTTCCTGATTAGGAAATTGAGGTCAAAGAAGGTCAAATCACTTGCCCTGTGTCACTAAGTATTGAAGGTTTAACCCAGGTTCAAATCAGTGCTCTTTCCACTATTTCATACTCATTCTCTCTAAATTCCTTTTTGGATGTCTGAGTTCTCCAAAGTAATGGTAATTGAGTGTAAAGTTTTGGCAATTTCTATCAACCTGGAAAAGATTGAGAATGCAGGTATAGTGATAGACTGACTTGGCTAAGTTGGGAATTTGTTCAATACCAGAAGAAGTGTTGTCCATCAGAAGATTTGTTCATTAATTGAAAAAATAAAATGTAATTTAAATACAATAATAAATAGAATGAATGGCATCTTAAATTTTATTAAACATGTTTTTCATATCTTTATACCTGTGGGGGACATATATTTTATGTTAATTCTAGTTCTAGTGAATCAACTTTGCATGCCTGGTTCAAACCCTACTTTACTGGGATAAATATTTTTAATGTAATTTTTTCATTAGCTAATATTTTATTTAGCATTATATATCTTCCCTTATGGCATTTCTCTTAAAACAAAAAATATTACAAAGCTTATTCTTATCTTTTATATTGTTTCTATCTATTTATAGTTATATTTATACTTTTAAAAATGTAACTCTAATAACAATTGGCTTTATTGTGAATTTCCAGTCATTTAGCCAGGTTGCATTTCCTCTACTAGTAATTCTAGGTGACTCCATTCTTTTGCATTTTTGTTGATAAACCCATTAAGTTCTTATATCTTTGATGTGGATTTGTTTTCTTTTTAAGCAATATGATCATCTATCAGGGCATGCAGTTTTTCTGCCTTTCTGTTTTTTAATTCTTTTGCTTTAATTCAACTTTGACATTTTTTCCTTATTGTGTTTGAAAAATTGACTTTACTATAATTTTTATATAATTGCTTTTTATTCTTTAAGAGATTTAGAGGAGTTTTTTCATTTTTCTTCATAATTTTGTATTTTCCAACTATATATCTTGATGTATCGTTATAGGATTTCTCTCTGGTTATATCACTTGAAGAGTGATACTTAGTCTTCCCTCTTCTGGAATTTTTTTTTAATAAAACTCTAAAATAGCATGTTTAACTTGCTTTATTTTTTTTTATCTTGTGGTATCCAACTAATCTAATATTTATTTCTCTTTTCATGTTACAGATCAGTTTTATTTTCCTATATAATTGTTATTTGATTCTTTAGTTCCATTATTTTTGCTATCTCTTGTTCTTTGATTTTGTTTTTCTGTCATTTTCCCTTTCTCTTATTGTGTTTAGTCCTCAGATATTATTTAGTAATTTGCCTGATTGCTCCTTTAATCTCTTCTTCTAGGTCTATGTATTTGTTTTACTGAAGTAGTGCCCATCTTTACTCTTTATAAGTTGCCGTGATCTAATTTAATTTATCATTTGTCAATTATTCTGTTGTATGCAGTGATAATTTAAAATGTTCTTCAGAGTAAATTGCAACCTAGTTCTTTAATATTGAAGAATTTGTTTGTTGAATTGCTTTATTAAAATGTGTTATTCATTCAAGTATTCTAGTATGAGAGTGGTAGAAAGGTAAAGTCTTACAGATGTAACTTAAGTGAAAGACAGAATTGATTCTTCAATGCAGCAAACCAGGTGGGAAGCTTTATTTGACTCAAGAGAAGAGAATAAAGCTAATCCCTCCTTGCATACTAGTTGGGGTACAGGGCACTGGAGAGCGACTGGGGCATGACTGATAGGGCAGGACAAGGCAGAGCAGGGAAATTTCAGAGCAGGAAAGAAATGAAGACTTCTATAAGGTTTGGTAACAGCCTGGGCCCTAGGGCCTCTCGAACACTCACCTCATTCTGCTGCTGGGGAAGATATTGGAAAGAGTGGAGGACGTAATTTGCCTGTAGCTTGACATGGTGGAGGAAGGTGGTGGAACAATGGAAATCACACACACACACACACACACACACACACACACACACACACAC
>NW_020954590.1:57005633-57082732 GCF_900497805.2 Vombatus ursinus
CACACACACACACACACACACACACACACACACACACACACACTTTCCAGAGTTCAGAGTACACTTTAATGAGGGAGAGGAAGGGGCTTGTCTTTGCCTGAGTATGGTGAAGGCCACAGGACCAGAAGTTGGGATGAGGGCCTAGCTCTAGATTATATTCAGGAATAACCTGGAATAAGATGGCATTTTTTGAATGTGGAGGGAGAAGCAGTTAGGATTGCATAGTGCTCTTTGCAAAAATGAAGGAAAGAAAAAGAAAAAGTCAGAGTAGTAGAGACTGAGAAGCTCTCAACTGGAAAGGAGTTCTGTTTGGTGGGGTTAAGAAGTGGGGTTCCCCATTAGTATGGAATGTTGAACAAGAATCAGAAGTTTCTTCAGGCAGGGAGAGAAGAAAATGACAGTATAGGTCTCACCAGTAGCTAGGGTAGGAGATAAGGGAGATGGAAGAGCATCCCACATGGGCAGTAACCCTGAGCCTCCAAGATTTAGGAGATAGCTGGCATGTAGGGTTGAAGGTGATGTGGAAAAAGGTGTCTCAAAACTCCCAAGCACAGAGGTAAGGGGAGAAGAATAGCTCTCATTTGGAGAGACTTTGAGGGCAATAGATCTGTGAGATGATAGAAGCTTATACATTTCAGGACAGAGTGACCCTCTAGCCTGCAATGTCATTTGTCTTCGATTGTTATTTTCTTTCCTTTTATGATTCTCTGCTTTTTCCTCCTCCCTGGGAGGGGGTTGGGTAGAGTTTTTTGGGCATAACCAGCATCTTTATCTTCCCTCTGGTCATCCATCTGCCTTGAGTTTCAGATGTATCATTACAAAGATTGTTGGTGAAAATCTAGAAAATGAAGCAGTTATTACCAAAAGCCAATCTGGCATCATCTAGAGCAAGATATGCTAGACAAACCTAATTTCTTTTATTAATTAAAGGAAATGCTATAGAAACAATTTACTAGATTTTAGAAAGGTCTTTGCTAAAGACTTATCATTTTGTGGAAAACAGAATTCTAAGCTAGATAATAAGGCTGTTAGATGGCTCCAGAACTGATTGAATGGCCAGACAAAAAGATTATTTCATTATTGATTCAATGTCAACATGGAAGGAATCTCTAGTTGACCGTTGCAGGAATCTGTATTTGGTTCTATCTAATTTTAGGATGATGAAGATTATTATTATTTTAATCAATGATGTGTATAAAGATTTAAATCAAATTTTCAAATGACACAGTCTGGAAGAACAGCTAACAAAATAGGTGACAGTGTCAGGATCCAAAAAGAACCAGAGCAGGGGTGGGGAACTGAGCCCTTAGGGCCACATGTGACCCTCTAGGCCCTCAGGTGTGGCCCTTTGATTGAATCCAAACTTCACAGAACAAACCCCTTAATAAAAGGATTTATTCTGTAAAACTTGGACTCAGTTAAAAGGCCACACTCAAGGACCTAGAAGTCCACTTGTGGCCTCAAGGCTGTAGGTTCCCCACCCTTGATCTAGGTATTTGGTGGCCTGCAATTTTAATGAGTCAACAGTATGAAATGACAAAAGAAAAAAACAAAAAACAAACAAACAAAAAAACTAATGCAGTATTGGGCTGCATTAACAGAAACATAGCTTCATAGTATAAAGGAAGTGATACATCCATTGTATTCTTCTGTTATCAACTCACATCTGAAGTATGATGTTCAGTTCTGGGCACCATGCTTTAGGAAGACCATTGATAAGCTAGAGGACATTCAAAGGAAGGTGAGTATAATGGGTGAATGAGCTCAAGGGCATGCCATATGAATATGAATATGGATTGCATTTGGAGGAACTGGGAATGTTTAGTCCATTGAAAAGAAGGTTCAGATAGACATAATAGTTATTTTCAAGGACTTGAATGGCTGTCATATGTAAGTGAGATAAAACTTGCAATGCTTGGCCTCAAAAGCAAAATTCAGAGAAAAAAGTTGAGGTTACAAAAAGCAAGTTTGAGTTTGAAAATGGGAAAGATTCCCTAACAATTAGAGCTAAGCAAGCATAGACTTGGTTGCCTTAAAAGTAGTGGGTTCCCCTGTGCTGGTTGCGCCTTGCACTCTCCTCCTATAAGGAGCAAGCTGCCAGAGTCATACTTACCAGTCTTCAGTGCCCACCCGGATAAACACAGAGATGAGCCGATCAGGAGGTGCAAACACTCGAGCTTTATTCAGAGGCCATCACAGCAAGGCCAAACAGGAAAGCCAGAGCAAGAGAGCAGGAGCAAGAGAGAGCGAGCTCCATCCCTACCCTTCCTTAAGTACCTACTTAGCCCCTCCTCCTCAGCCCGCCTACTAGTAATTGATTGTAGGATCAGATACTGGAAGGGGACGTCTGGGGTTAACGCTGCACCTAGGAGAGGACTAGACAAAGGGAACTCGTTCTCTGCCATCCCACTCCTATGTGGCACAGCCCCCTGCCTCAGGAGCACATGCTCTGGTTACTTCCTTGTATCCTGTTCCTTCCCCAGCTTATCACAGCTCCACCTAGCACAGCCCCTGCCTCGGGAGCGTGAGCTCCGGTTATTTCCTAATATCATGTTCCTATCCCATCTTGCCACAATCTTCACATCGCAGTAGCCAACATCAGACAATCCCTCACATTCCCCCTCAACCTGTAGGTCTTCCAAAAAGAGATTGAATGACCCTTCCAAGGATCATTCTTTTAATAGGAATGTCTAGTAGAGGTACTTTTTTTCAGGCACGGGTTGGCCTACGTAATCATTCTCTTCCAATTCTGAAATGCTATGGTGCTATTATTTGAGGCAAGAATAGATCTGGGCATTGTTTTATATGGGCCTTGCCCAAATCTGTCACACTATTCTTATTGAATGGCATGTCTTTATAGGCCAGGGTGAAATATGCTCAGTCAGCAAGACTTGACATTACATAGTCATCTATCTTCAATTAAACCTATCTTGGCACTTAGAAATTCTGAACCCCATCCCAGAGGCATTTGATTTTTCAATGAACTCATGCTAGGCCCAATGTACCTTGGCAAAATAGAGATCTTTAAATTCCAGGAATCATAGACACCATTGACATTTAAAAAGTGGTAATCATTGTGGAAGTAATTTTGTTTATGGTCTTTTCTATTCTGCCTCCAAAATTTCACTTTGACAAACCTGTATTTTAATCTTGGCTTGCCCTCTGACTCCTCCTAATTCTGGCTTAATCCTCCTGGCAGTGTGCTGATTCCTGGACTGGTCATAGACTTTGATCTCAGTGAGTTTTGGCTAACTTACCCTGAGTCTTCTGGATCAGTTTTATTCTTCACACATTTTCCCTTATTCTGAATTTATCAAGTTTCTTTACCTTACTGCTCCATTCTAACTTCCATAGCTTTCTGGTATAGGTAAACCAAGACTATCCCTTGGAATCCCTTTCTGACCCTGGCAACCTCAGCCACACAATCACCCATCTACAAATAAAACCATATAACATTGCCTGAAACAATAGTATTTCACAGTAACATCATTTTAAAATAAATTTTATCAAATTCTTATTTTTAGGTTACCTAAATTTTCCCCTTATGAGCCCCTCCCCCTCCCAGAGAAGTATCTGATATATTTTTAAAGGAAAAATCAGCAAAACTTATCAATACATCAAAAAATGAAAATATAGACCATGTTCCATACCTGTGGACCTCCTAGCACTGCAAATAAATTAGGGAGGAGTTATTTTCTTATCTTCTTCTTTTGGGCTTTATTTGTTCTTGGTAATTTTTCAACATCCACTTACAATTGTTTTGTGATTGTTGTCCTTTCTTTTTATATCGATTATGTCATTTTCCTGACTGTCCTTATTTTACTCTGTCTTCTTATGTCTGATCTCTTCATAATTATCACTTCTTATAATTTCACTGGATAAATAATCTATTACATTAATATAATACTAATAGGTAATCATCAACCTTTTTTTCTAGGTTTTTGCTACTACAAAAAGTACTGTTATAAATATATGTCACCATTCATTGTTTCTATCTTTCACCTCTTTGGGGTAGGTATGTATTACACACATTCACACACACACACACACACACACACCATACATACACATATATGTTCATATATATTTTTGCATACCTCTATCTCTATTAGTTGTCTATATACCTTGGATCCCAAATCATTATCTGAGAAAGTTGATATAATTTTTCCCCTTTCAGTCACTTCCTTTCTTATCTTAGGCACATTAATATTGTGTGTTCACAATATTTTTTTAATTTAATGGAATCAAAATGATCTAATTCTTCTTTTATAATTTTCTGTATCTCTTTTTAGTTAAGACTACATCTTCTATCCATGGCTGTGAGATGATATTTGATCTACTTCTCTTCTAGTTTTTTGATATAATCTTTAATTTTTAGGTCATGTATCCATTTTGAATTTATTGTGGAATATGGTATAAAATAGTGGTCTAAGCCTGATTTCTGAAAGAAAGTTTTCAGGAGTTCTTAACAGACAGTGAGTTCTTTCCTAAGTAATTTATGTTTGGGAGTTTAATGAACACTGGAGTATTAAGTTCCATCATTTCTGATTCTCTCATGTCCAATCTGTTCCATTTATCTTCTTTAATTTTAACTAATAAAAATGTTTTTGATGTTTTATAAAATATAGAAGAAGATCAATACAATGCAGATGGTAAGGAATCTGGGGCATATGTGTTTAATATTCATGTTAGTTTGTCCTTCTGGCATAATGTCATCTGATTGTTTATCTATAAATGGTGAATTTTTGTTTTTGCTTTGTTTGATAGCATGATTGCAGTTTTGTCCTTTTTTGATTCACCTAACTTAGAGTAAATTTTGTTTCAGCATATAATTTTCATTTTGTGTATATCTTTGTTTTTTAATCACATTTTGTGTAAGCAATAGATTTGGGGATTTTGTCCCTGTTTATGCCTCCTCCCATTCTGCAGTTTAGTCTCACTAAATATATTGATTTGCCTGTAGGGGTACAAGGGAACTGTGGGGCTTTAGGCTATGATATTTCAGGTCTGTTTCTCGACAGTCTTTTCTGCTAGGTGCCTCAGTAAACAGAGCACTGGACCTAGAATCAGAAAAAAAAAGAGTTCAAATCCAGCCTTATAAACTTGCTAGCTGTGTGACTCTGGGCAAGTCACTTAAACTCTGTCTACCTCAGTTTCCTCATCTATTAAGTGCATATAATAATAGCTCCTACCTCCCAGGGTTGTTGTGAGGATAAAATGAAACAATATTTGTAAAGTGCTTTGTACACCTTAAAATGCTATATTAATGCTAGATGTTGTTATTACTCTTATTCTCAAATCTTTTATATCTTTTTCCCTTTATGTGTTTTTAGAAAGAAACTTTCTATTCGTCACTGTTGCTATTCTCCATTTTTTAACTCCACAGTTTTTCTTTTTTTAGAAGTACCCTCCCCACCTTTTAGTAGTCTGAAGGAGATAATGTTTGTGGTTGTTGTAGTACTTTCTTTGATAGTTGTATTAATGTACTTGTCTTGTGTTTTTGTTATTCAGTGTATTGGCAAATCAAGTAATCTGTTCATCTTTTGGGAGAAACACTTCAAAATGTGTCTTTTCTATTTAAAGTCCATCTTTTTGGTTTTTTATGGATGTTCAGGCTCATGTTTATAGGTTATGTAATATTGGACTGTATATTGAGCTTCTTTGCTTTTAGAAAGATATTATTCCGTTCCCTAAAGTGGTTTCTGAGGGGTAAAAAACAGTCATGTTATTTGAATGGTTTTTTATTTACTTTTTAAGTGCCTTTTTCCTGGTAGTGTGCAATTTTTATTTGTTTGTTTGTTTTTATGATTAGAATTGTTAAATTCAACCACCAGGCATCTAGGATTTTCTAGCATAATTTTGTTTTGTTTTGCTGTGTTTCTGTTTTTGTTAATTTTTTTTTCCTTTTTGCTGGAGGCAATATTTGAATACTTTCAATTGGTGACTTGCTTTCTATATTCAGGTCTGGGTTGTTTTCTTATATTATAATTTTCTTGCATTATGATGTTTAACTTTTTTCCATTCTTCTGGGAGATCTAAGATCCTTAAGTTGTATCTATACATTATGTCTTGGTTATTACTATATTTATTTATGTAGAGATCATGTCATCCTTTAATGCTCTAGCTTTTTGTTTCTCTTCTTACATATTGTCCTTTATGTCAGTATATATGTATTCTCAATTGGCTATTCTCTCTTGAAGAGACTTGCCATTGTGGATTCAAGTATTTTCCCCCTTTACCAATCATTTCTACTATGTAGGCCATAAATTTTGCCTTTTATTCTCTTTTAAACTTATATAAAGATTCAGTTTCTTCTCTTGAAGGATTTGGGAGAATCCTGTTATGGACTCATGTTATCCTGGAAGTTCAGAGGGCCCTTTTTCTCATTAGATGTTGGTTTAATTTCCTTAGATTTGCAATATTTATTTAGAGAAGTTTTCAGACATTTGGATGTTTTGGTGACCATCTTCTCTTCTGTTCTTCTCTTCTCATTTCCCCCATGATTTATCTCCTTCTATTTATCTCTGTTTTTAGCTTAATTTATTTCCTCCTAATATCTCTAGTAGTTTTAGTTTTTTCCCCACCTTATATTTCCCTATCACTCATTTTCTGACTCCTTCCCTGGATCTCAAAGTTGTCTTAGCCTCCTTTAATGTTAAGGAATTTACTTTGCATGTTCAGCCTGGGTGGTTACCTAGGAGATCTTAGCAAGATGCTAGTCCCCTTTCCTTAAGGTTTGATGAAATCTCCCATGAAATCTGGCACCCTATTCCAGTTCCCTGTGTATTTTTTAATGCTCTGGCTGGTCACTGTTGCTACCAGCACAGTATATTGTAACAGGCAGTGCATACTTCCACTTTCCTATGGTCCCTTTTTCTTCACAGGTGGGTGGCAGGGTTGAAGCCTGCTATTATTGCCACAAAAGACTAGGGTGAGACCAGGATCCGGGTGAGGACAGGGTCAGCAGAGATTGTAGTAGCAGCAAGGGAATTGCTGAATGGGTCCTAGAGCATGAACTGGTGGATTGGGTTATGCCTCCTGTTAGAGCATGGGGGCTGGCAGGGAAGGGATGCTGAGTTAGCATCGGGGATTTCTGATACCTAATTCATAGGGCTGTGAATTTGTTAGGCTGCTTGGTGTCTTAGCCTGCTGAAATCGTTATAATTGATTTTCCTCTGGTGCATAATTCTTTTTGGGGAGGGGTTTTTGAGAGTTAGTAAGGACTGGAGAAAATGTCTAGTCTTTCATCATGTTGTTCACATGGCTTTGTTGTCAGTAACATAATTATTAGTGAATTATTCCCAACCTTCAAATTAATATTGCAAAACCTTACCATAGTGTCAATTTGTCTTTCAGACAATCTACTGACCCCTGCTGTCAATAGGCAATCACAGCTTCACAAAACTTATGTCAAAACTAGGTTTATTACCAGAGAAATGAACTTGCATGTGGAACCAAAAGAATTTGCAGTCATACAGAAGTTCGCATTTTTATAACAGCAGGACAAAGGAAGGAGGAGATACCAAAAATTTCCACCTAAGAAGCTTGCCATGGGAGGGGAAAAGGTGCAGTAAAGGTAGAAAAAGGACAAAGCCCCTCCTGAAGGGGAGAAGCAAGGCAAGGCCACATTCTTTTCCTTTGGAAACTGCTAGACCATGAAGGTATGATTGTTTGCTTATCCATAAGTGTCCCAGCTGCACAAGCCTAGTGCAGACTTTATGGTGTCTGTCTTGACTCCCAAAGACACAAATGGAGTCCAGCTTGGAATTCAAATTACACATTGTGTCAGCTTGGGGCAGGGGTGGGGTGGGGTGGGATGGTTTCACCCATGACACATTCAGGGCCTGCTGCATACTCTAGGTCCTGTATTTATGGAAAATACGTCAACTCAAAAAGACAAGTTCAGGGGACTCCTTAACAATTCTTACCATTACCCAGTACTCCCTATCTAGGCAACCTCAGTCTGGGAATCTGGACTGGTACCCAGTTCCCTCTGGTAATCTTCACCTAGGACAATTCAGAGAGCTTCCCATTCAAATTGATTCACACAGTGGTAACATTAGTTTGCTTAACATGGATGTGCATGTGTGTGTATATATAGTCAATTAAAAACATTGTATAAGACCTAATTATATCTCATCACCTCCTCTTGCAATACTACACCCACCTATATGCCAATTTGATCCTCAACAGATTGCTTGTCTCAATTAATTGTAATTTATAACTCTTGGGAGGAAAACAGGAAAATGTATACAGAATAGATGGTTTAATTGAAGGGGTCAAATTTAAAGAAAGTTCATGGACTATAAGGAAAAACAATTTGACATTCCTGTGCGACCAAGTCTTAATGTTCCTAACAGTTTAAGTCCTGGCTCTTTTTAAAATCCTCTCCCACTAATATCTTCAGCTCCATTTATTCTTAAAAACATTTAACCACCAACATTATTCCCCATAACCAGAGGTAGTTTCTCTACCGCATCAAGAGAACTGTGTTCCCTTGGAAATATCCTCAGTGATGTGGTGTGAAGGTTACCATTTCCATAGCTTACATCAAACTTTATCCAGGCTAGAACATTTTTTGTTGTTAAAAGGCCCAGTTGCACTGTTCTATGCATTAATCTGTGGCTCAGAAAACAATTTTCTTGTTAGTGTGACTCCATTAGAATGTGGCACACTTGAAATAGCTTAATAGCCTTCTGAAAGGAGAAATTCTCTGCATTAACTGAAGAACCAGTTTGACTTTACCTAAGTCAAAGTTATCATACCAATGTGATATAAAAATTATGTCAAACATATGAGAACTATGGAGTCTTGCTCAATTCATATTAGTATCATTAATCTTCCCAAACACTAACTTCCATTAAGTACTCCATGTACTGTTCAACTATAGTCATTTCTTTTGTAACACTGCTCTCACCAACACAAATTTACATTAATAGCATATACTGTTCGGTCCTGTGGAATTAACATGTCCCTGTAATATTGTTTCACCGAATACGGTTTTTCAGAAACAATCAATGATGTCAAGTTATACATGCCGTTTGTATGTTGAATAATTCAACCTTGTTCATATTTCTCATTATACTTTTTTTAATTGATTTATCTTCCTTCCTGTACCTTATATTAAAATAAATACACTATGACCCAAGAAAATAACAGAAATTTCTGGCTCAATTCCACTATGTAGTTGGGCTTATAGAAAAGAACCTGTGTCTGCACTATGTTCCCTCTTCCTAGCAAAAGGAAATATTTTCTATTTAGTAATATCCGACTAACTGTAGTTCTAAGACATTTTATTGACTGTTGTTGAGCAAATACCCATTCCAATGTATAGAAATCCCATAAAGTGAAGATGTGCACAGAACAGTAAATTCTTAATGAGGGGAGCTTTCAATACATGAGGCCACAGAAGAGTGTTAAAAACTACAGAAATGGGTGTTGGCTCCACTTCTAGGCATTAAGAAATACTGCAACATTAAAAATGAGTGACAGGCTAGTTTGAAAAATGTAACAAATTAAATTGGGACTTCTCAAGAGGGATTTCTTCCCCAAAAAGGTCAGTTATAAAAAGCAGAAGAAAGGAGATTTCTCACTCCCAGGATCACTAAAATAACATCTTTTCCTTGTCTTCATGCCTATGTGTGAAGTTTTATGATGTTCATGACTAAGTGGAACAAATGAAGTTAGAGGGTAATAAACTTTGAAAAGAAGTGGTACCAATGGCGCTAATAGTAATAATAACATAGAAAATTGAATTTCTTTTTTTGCTTTTTTTAGATGTGTTCCTCTTCTAGTTCCTTTCACAGTAAAAAATGAAATAGAAAAAGAACATTTTGTTGTATCTATGTAATGCAAGAAGTTTTTAAAATTTATTTTCAGAAAATGAAGAACCAGCTGTTCAAAAAAAAAAAAAAAAAGACAAACAGAGAAGCACCTTTGAGTGTGTATAATTACCTACTTCTGCATAGGACAGACCTAATTTTACTACACACAGTGGAACCCATTTATGATAAAGCTATACTTTCAGATTGTAGATTTGCTATTAATTTGGGTAATTTGGCCCCTGTTCAGGAGACAGCCAAGAATCAGTCTGTATTTTTGAAACAAGGATCCCAAAGCATAGGTAATTGTAGGCTTGCACACTTGCAGGCTGGTAATGGAATTGCAATAAAGGATCTGGTTCCTTCCTTTCAGTAGTCTGTATCAGGAACCCATTAGTGATGTTTTCCTCAAGCCACAGATAACAACCAATAGCCCAGTTTGGCACCTATTCAAAGGTATTTGTCAGAGTTTTGATCTTGAGAGAAAGCCTGATTAGACCAACCCATTTTAGCCTAGTGGGCTCTCCCAAAACTTAGACTTCTCCCTCAAATTTCCTGGTTTCCTGAAAGTCATTTAGAAGGAGAACAAGGACAAATATCCAGTGACCACTATAGAATAAAGGACTCTCTTTTGATTCCTGGACCTAGGGTTAGGCTGCATGCAGCTATGCCTGCCTCTTACCTTATTATATTTGCCTGAGGAGAGTAAGATAATATTACAAATGGTGCAGTTGTACTTATGTTATAAAACCAGTAGGAGCCAGCAAAGCCCTTGCTTCTTTTGCCTAAATTTTTCCACAGCTGGAGCTCTTGTTCTTACTTCTTCTGTCCCTGACCTGGTCACTGAACCTGAAGCACCTATAAGAACTCTGTAGGGTTGCCTTAGATATTCCTCAGAAGCAAGTGACTCTCTGGGAATAGAATTTTTATTGGTTAGAAGTCTCAGGGACTCATTTTATATTCAATGGAGTTCATAGTCAGCAACTTCAGAATCATGTTTAAGGATAATATCTTGCTGACTAAGCACAATTATGGTGAAGTATGAGTCAAACAACTTCCATAGCAGTAGGGCAGCATTGGTTACTCTAAATATAAAAGAACATTAACCTTTCAGTTCTCACTAGGCCAAAACAAGAAAAGCTTTTCATTAATATTCCTAATTTTCAGAACAAGGTGTTGTCATGAGTCCATCTACTAGTCATTTGCTATATCACATGAATTATGAAGAATGGAAAGAATTAATTTGGTCATCTTTATGTCTATCAAAATAAACAAGTCAAGTGAATTATCAATGGTCTTTGAATGCTTTCATATGATGAGTGAATTATTATGGACTTTGAATATTTCAACAATTCCAATAAAATTAATCTATTCATTGTGTCCTCAAAACTCCATTGAAATTCTTACCTCCTTGCTTTTGTTCAAATAAGCTGTTTCTATTTACCATGTCCCTTCTCCTCTTATATACGTCTATAAAAATTATCCTTTTTTTCAAGTTTTGAATAGATCCTATGAATTTATTCATGCATTCATCATTTTTCTATTCATCCCTTCATTCGCTCATCCAGCACAAGTACCAACAATCGCAAACTTCTTTCCAAACATCCAAGCCCATTGCAATCATTACTAGAGCATTATTAAAGAGGTGAGTCTAAGCAGGAAGAAGTAGAGTGGTATCCCCAACCCATTTCCAGCTTGGTTGTGTTATTACTTGCTAACATTGGATAGGAGACATGTTCCAGAGTTGCTAGATAGTTAACTCTTCAATCTCTCTGCTGCTGTCCCCAGTGTGTGTTAGAGTCTGTGAATCCCAGTTTCTGTCCCAGAAAGGATGGCTCTTCAATGCCTTTGTTTCCTTTTGATTTTGATTTTATTTTTTTGCTGACATGGCATCTTACTGAGTTACATTGATTTCTGCAATGTGCCCAAACTCTCAGGTCCTTTCCCTGCATACTGTTTTCTAAATATCTTTGCTAGCCCACAATTGGGCAACTGATTTTTTTTTAACCTTTGTAGAACTTTAGACTTATCTCTATACATTTTAACTTAATAAATTCAGCCCATTGTTCCAGCTTATCAAATGCTATTTGGCTATCATCAGTTCTATCGCAGAGGATATTAGTTCTCTCTCCCAGCTTTTCTGCGATACCCAAATTTAATAAGCACATTATCTATGCTTTCCTCAAAGCTATTGAAAAAAATGTTGAATGGGAATTCTGGATTGGTCTCAGCAGAGAAGGGTTCCAGGCCCTTAAGAAATGGGGATTGTCTTCTGAAAGGCCAAGGTTTAGAAATGGGAATCTTAGGCCTATTCTAGGTTTTTGGGTCAGGATTGTTAAGAACCATAGCCTAGGATGTCTTCCAAAATCAGGGGAGGAAACTATTCCTGTATGTATAGAGAACTAGTAAAACCAAGGATAACTGTTATTTTTATTCCCATTTTGTAGTAAGGAAACTGAGGCTCTAAGAGGTTGTGACCAACTCAGGGTTTCACAGCTAGTAAGTGATAGAGGAGTTATTTTAACCTAAGCCTTCCTGACATTTCAAGCATTCCATCAAGTACACCACCCCATGCTGCCTCTATATGTGAAGTGCATGAAAGCAAGGAGAGGTAACAAAAGAGATACACAAAAGCATAGCATGGTCCTGTGAGAACAATGCCAGACATGCCAATGTTCAGAATGGCCTCATTTTGGTGATGAAATTAAAAAGGATGTTTTTGTTTTGTTTTGTTTGTCATATTCTTTTTTGGTTGACTTCAAAAATGGCAGTTAATAGAATTAAAGAAGAGACAGGACTGCTGGTTGGGGATGGATTAGAAGGTGATCATAAAGGAAAGAGAGAAAGCAGAGCTATTCAATTCTTGGCTTGTTCTCTCTGCCAAGGATGGTGATTTTCATACTAGAAAGGACAGAACAAAAAACTTCTGTGGAAATACTGGAATCCAAGATAAGAGGGGAATTTTTAAGAGAATATTTAATTGTTCCTGATTAATTCTTTCCAGGCTTAGATGAACCACATCCTCAGGCACTGAAACGACTGGTAGGTGTGATTGTTGAGTTAGACTTAGTGGTATTTTAAAGATTATGGAGGCCAGGAAAGGTGCCCATAGACTAGAAAAGAACAAATACCCTAATGTTCAAAAGAAAAAGAATGGCAAGAGAATAGAGTCTAGAAAATACAGGTCAGTGAGTTTTACTTGGACTCTTGGAAAATTTCTAGACTATATTGATAAAAGAATGGTGGCTCAGTTTCCAGAAAAAGAAGCAGTAATTATAGAAATCCAAGATGACTACATCAAGAAAAAGGCATTCCCCCAAATGTATAAGGAACAGAAATGTTCCCTTGTTGATAAATTGTTAAACATTATGAACAAATAGTTTTATAGCATAAATGCAAATAATCAACAATCACATCAACAAATGTAATAATTTCCTAATTCTAAGAGAATTGCATGTTAATTATGAGGCATAATCCATCAAATTGATAAAAACAATAAAAGATGGAAATAGATGACGTTAAAGTGGATGAGAGAATACAAAGCTTACAGGCATTGGTTGCAGCTATGAATTAGGTCAAAGGTCCTGGAAATCAATCCATAATTTGGTAGAAGAGTTCCTAAATTGATATTAATCTTTTACCCCGCAATCCCATTTCTATCCATCCCACGGGGGTCAAAGACAGACAGAAAGGAAGGAAGGAAGGAGGCAGGGAAGGAGGCAGAGAGGAAGAGAGGAAGGAAAACACTTTTTTGTTATAGCAAAAAACTGGAAACATAAATGCCCACAGACTGGTACAATGTGGTATATAAATATTATGGATTACTGTGCAATAAGAAACAACAAATAAGAGATGAGACGTGAGATGGGCCTCAAAGGGAAGAGCAAGGCTTAATAAGCACTATGAATCAGACAGTGTATCAATAGTGGAAAAAGTAAAGTCAGAAAGTTTTGACAAATACGATGAATTCAGGGAAAAGTAGAAAAACATATATGAGCAGATGAAGAAAAAAGAAAAACACATCTAAGTCATATTAATTGCAATGAGTGATTCTGATCCCAAAGAATAGATAATATATCTATAAGAATAGATAGTAACACATGCCCTTATTCTTGTTAGAGTCAGGGGAGGCCATGGGATAGAATCTCGCATATGCTGCAAACAAGATCACTTTCTTCATTTTAGCGTGCAGCTCCTCCCCCTACTATCTGCTAGCACTTAGGAGTACCTAGGCTCAAGGGGAGGGGGCAATCAGAACTTTAGCTGACAGCTCCAAAGGCTGTGTTTGGCTTTCTTGGTAATTTAAACATCCTAGTCAGAGCCCCCAATCAGATAGTCAGAAAAATCTTTAGGAATCTTAAGCCAGTCCTTTTGAATTCTCCCCTCTGCTCCCTCCTCTTTTGTAATCTCTCAATCTAACTCATCTGATTTCAGTCAGAAATTTCTCTTTAATTCCTCTTATGCCCATGGCCCAAGCACATCATTCCCTGAGCCCTCAGTGAGTCATATTCCAAAGAAACTGGGTAAAATTGGAGTGGGAGATTTTTCTCACCCTCATGACCAAACTCATGTTCCATGCAAATCAGAGGGGCTCAGCTAGGCGGAGAAAACTAACAAGAATGAGTGACCTTCGTCCTACATCTCACCAAGAATGACTGTCCGGTGCTCCCAGCAGACATCTCAGATAAGATAATGTATATATAGCACTTTGCAAACCTGAAGGAGCCCTAGTAAGCTATTATAGTTATTCTTATTATCATTTCTTTACTAGGAGCCTTCCAACTCTGGATGTTGTAAGATTCCTCTGCACACTGCCTTGAGCTAAGGCTGGTTTACCAAGACTAAACTAATGGGATTTTTGTGCTATAGCTATCTGGATGGGGTTTTAACCTACCCCATCCAGGGGCAATGTGCACTTCAAAGATAAATTGGTTAGGGACATATTACAGGACTCTGTTCCTGGGGAACAAAGACCATAACTTCATTTTTTAAAATTCAAAACTCTCTAGTTATTTGCCACAAAAATGTTCTTATTCACTTAACTGGCCTATATTAGCTACCTCCTGCCATTCTTTGGAACTCTAAATCTCCATAGCGAAAGAAAAGTTGCGCTTTTACATTTGCAACCATGGGGTCCATCTGAGCATTTTTCTCAATTGTAAAAATAATTTAAGTTTTCTAAGGTACAACTTAATTGCCTGCTGTCCCCCACCCCGCTCCCATTGCCTGCCAACACACACTCACCCAAATGACGGTGCAGCCTTTGAAACCTAATGTGACAGATGGACAAAAACTTGAGTGGAGTGATGGACAGGCCCTTCATTTGTTCTCCTTTGAATGGTTGCTGATCATAATCAGTTTCATGGTTTGGCTGCAGCAAAAAGGATTATTTCTTTTGTAGTGGAATCTAAGGATGAGCATATTTGTTCGGAGGATGAAGGGGACCAAATTAGAACTAGCTACTAGGGCATAATAAATTCACAGCAATCAGAAGCCAGTGTTCTTTAATTCTTAAGACACCATCAACTTTAAATATTCCGATCCTCTCATAGTTAACTCGCTTATCCTTTTGTCCTTATTGAATTAACTGTCTTTTCTTTTATATTGTCTCCCGAGGGAACTCCATTTTAAATCTTTTCAGTTTAATTCCGTTAATTGGTATATTGTCTGGTCTTATGCTCCCCTCCTGGGTCTTGAACTTATGTTCCCCTCAGCTCTTAAACTCCTCAGCTATATCTTGCAGTTTTGAATGACAACTTGCTTGATCTGCAGACAAAGCGTGTGCTTTCTTATCTTTTACCCCCAGGCTAATGTTGAACAATGTAGTCACAATCCAGCAGTTTATCAACCCGTTAGGTAAAGCAGAGCATACAGTTCTTCCATTTTCAAGTCCTCATCTTGAAATCCAGAAATATTTGCTTGACTAATTTCATAGGCTGTATAAAAAGCTACTAATTCTAACTAGTGATAATTAATCAAAAGTTGTAATGCCCCTTCCTTGAATTGTAATTTCTCGTATTTATTTAGTGTTGTCTAACCTACAAAGTGCTTTTCTTAATACTATCTTGTGAGGTAGGTCAGCCCTACAAATATTATTATTCCCATTTTACTTATAGCAAAAATGAGATGCAAAATCGCTTAAATGACTACCTATAGATATGTGGTAAGTCTCCAATCTGAGCCTTGAAAGCAGGGGGTTTTTCATTCTTACCCTAGCTTTCTAAGATTTCCAGGAGGAGCAGGGTGAAGAGATCAAAGAGACTTTAATAAGTCCAGGAATTTCTGTGGAATTATCTTTTCCAGAATTCTTGGATTTTCATTTCTTTTGCCCTTGGAGAACTTCTACTCAGAGTTTGTAGCAATTTAGACAGGGATGGAGGAGGGGTGAAATCTCCCCCCTGTTCCCAGACTCCATGCTTTTAAGGTCAGGTAGCAGAGAATAGGGGAGAAGGACATTTCACTTAATGGCCACGAGCTGATAAAAAATAAAGCAAGAACTGAGATTTATTTGCAAAACTATTCGTGGACCTGAGGAAGACCCAGAATGGACTGGCTTGTGGTAGGTTTGACGAATTGAAGAAGAGGGAGACCTAGAGGAGATGGGGCACATGGATGGGAGCAAGTTTGACAGATAATTGTGACCCAGCAAGTAGTATTGCTGTCCCAGTGATACCAAGTGAATTCCAGTTCACCCCTCTTTCTCCTTTGTTTCATCAGAGTTTTTACTGGAAAAATTTTGAGACCGATTGCAATCCCTATCCTCCCAGAAGGGAAAAGGGATGGGGTTGTGGTAAGAAGAGGGTGGAGGGGAAGAAAAAACAACCCCAGCTGCCATTATATTGCAGCATGCTACTTCAAGTTTAGTTTTGTTTTTATTTGCTTGTATTTCCTCTGCTATGTATATCACATGGCCATTAACAATAAAATTCTACTTACTGTGGTTGTTGTTGTTCAGTCATTTCAGTTGTGTCTGACTCTTCGTGACCGCATTTCAGGTTTTCTTGGCAGAGATACTGGAGTGGTTTACCATTTCCTTCTGCAGCTCATTTTACAGATGAGGAAACTGAGGCAAGCAGGATGAAGTAACTAGCCCAGTGTCCCACAGCTAGTAAGTGTCTGAGGCCAGATCTGAATTCAGGAAGATGAGTTTTACTGATTCTATAACTAGCACTCTATGCACTGCACCACCTACCTGCCCCTGTGCCTCCTACCTACTTATTTAGTGGGCTATAATTTAAGGAGTGAAGTTAGCTCATAGGAATGAAGGATTGAAGAGCTGAGAGTTTTGCATTTTGTTCACTTGGGGTATACTCCAGATAATTTTGCCATGTAATTTCATTGAATTTGGAATCAAGCTAGCTTGGTCAATATCTAGCTTGAAGAGTACAGAATGGTGAGGAATGCAGGAGGGCAGTGGGATACTCATGGATAGCTAGAGACCTAGCTGGTGGTCAAACAATATACTACCGATGCTTTCTTCCTGAGCATGTTAAATAATTGACCAAATCACTATATATGCTATACATAGCATACTGCTCTCTGGAACAACAGAAAGGAATAGAAAGTCAGGAGTGGTTGGGAGTCATTGCTACATAAACCCTTTAGCCAGGCAACTAGCACTCGCCATCAAGACTCCTGTCACTAATACTTTACATAACTGTAACTTCTAAATAACTGCTCCTCCCTCCACAGAATCCTCTTAAAACAATGAATGAAAAAAAAATGACACAGAGACTATAACTGACAGCAATACAAAAATCCATTCTTATAGTCTACCACCCCTCAAAGAACAGGATTAGGTCTAACACGTCATTATCTTTTCATATCATTTGCATTTTGTAATAATTATGCAAATTGCTCTGGTACTGTTTTCTTTCTGCATCAATTCATATGGATTTTCCTATGAGTCTCTGAATTCCTTGTATTTGTCCAAACCAGGGCTTTTGGTTTGGAACTACTACCATCTCTGCTTTTTTCCTTTTACAGAAATACTGTTTATTCAAGCTGGATCCTTACTTTAAAGCTCATTATAAGCTATATATAGATCTTATATATACATATAGCATATACATATATACACATATAAACATATGTATATAAAAAGGGAGAATCCTCTATGTGTCCCATCTCCTACTCCACTGAAGACCATGCAGTGATTCTTTCCTCCACAAGAATCCCCAAGAATATAGAGTTAGAGCTGGTAGTGACCTCAGATGTCAGATAACCTCAGGTAGTGACAAACACCTTCACTTTATAGGTGAAGAAAATGAAGTCCTTACACCTTGCCTAAGGTCACACAGGGAGTGTCAGAAGGGAGAGGAAGTGAGATAATAATACTTGTAACCTAGGCTAGCTATGTGATATCATTTAACTATTTGCTTTGTGTATCTGTGGTTTACTGAGAGTTGTCCCTTGGACTTTATTGGCTTGGTAGCAAAAGATAAAACTAACAAGTGTTGCCAAGTTCCCTTAATATTTGAGTTCAAAGACTGATAGGAAAGAATTCTTCACCAGAGCATTCTGGGGGTACAGCCTGAGAAAGGAGATTCTTTTTTATCTGTGACGTCACGAAATAGGAAGACCTCAGGAGTGTGAGATGATCACTAAACAGTGGTACACGATTGTCTAGAGAATGGGAGAGGAGATAGGGTTAGGCAAAAGTGTCTATGAAAAAGATCAGAGAATTTTTTTAGTGGGTTTATTTAAAAACATTATTTAAAAGCAATAATATGACACCCTCCTCCCTCAAAAAAAACAGTTAATATAATCCTAGATAGTATTGAAAGAATTACATCTCTTACCCTTATCATTACAGCTCTTCCCTTTTGGGTCTCCTGAAATATTTGTGTTAAAAGTTTTTAATATGTCCTTTTACAGCAGTGAGTATCTTGGTGTCACTGAAAACACTAAACTTTTACTTGAATGCGATCCAGCCCCTACTATTTTTCCAGTCATCTTCCACTTTACTTTCCAGCAAATACTGACTGACAAACAAATCCAAAGACACTGGCCTCCTTGTGCGTATATGTTTGCTTGTTTCCCCCAGTAGACTTTGAGCTCCCTGAGTGTGTCTTCTCATTTTTTTTCTTCTAGTGATTAGCACAGTGCCTGGCACAACGTATGTGCTTAATAAATGTTTGTTGACTGAATGACGGTGTCTCCTAATCAATTCTGGTTCAACTATTTTTTTTATCAGTAGTGCCTGTACAATGTGCATTTATTGATAACACTAACTCAATGTGCTACCTATCCAACTACATGAAAACATTTAGAAATTATGCTTTCTTCTTCTATTGGGTTGTTCCTTTGTAAATTTTGGAGGCTGATGTTTTTTGAATTAATGAACATGTAATCTTATTCATTTAGCTAGTTAATACTTACAAAAGCTTCAGAACTCATAGTATTCAGAACTCTTAGTAAAAGGAGGCATACTAGAGAAGTCAGTTTCCAGTCTCAGGGAATTCTCGATATTCCCTTGTGATTAATGAATGCACAGAATACATAAAAGTATTTCAGGTCCTTGAGATATATGATTCTATGTGGACATTGCCCTTCAGGAAGTTACAAGTATTTTTTTTTTCCCCAAAGTACCAATGTGATTGCTTTAAGTCATCCAATTTTGCAGAAAATCTGGTCTGGCATAATCTAGAACTACAAAGGATGCTTAGGAAGCTGCTTGTAAGCATGCTTAGGAACTAAGCTTAGGAACAAATTTAGTAACTTTAGAGTTATCAGTTTTCGAAAGTCACATTTTCCTCAGTTACTGATATGCTATCATTTTTAATGCCTTTTTCTTCCTCCATGGAGCAATTATTATAGCCAAAGGGAAAAGCACTGCACAATGTCAGTAACTTAGAAAATATTATAGTTTTAATGTTGAAGGTATAAACATTTATTCATTACTGAATGAAATCGGAAATCAGGACAGCCAGCCAGCTTCTTATAGCTATTATTTCAATATCCAAAACAACTATCTCGGATGACTGGGTGAAATAATAGTTAATAGCTAACATTTATATATTATTTTAAGGTTTGAAAAGTGCTTTACACATATGATCTCATTTGATTCTCACAAGACTGGAAGGTGAGTGCCATTATTATTCTCATTTTTACAGATGAGGAAATTGAGGTAGACAGCAGTTTAGTGACTTGTCCATAGGATAACACATCCAATAAATGCCTGAAGCTAGATTTGGATTCTAGCCTTCCTGACTGCAAGTACAGCATTCTATCCACTGTGCCACCTAGTTGCCTCTAAAAACAAAGAGGCATTTGAACAAGGGAAATTTGGAGGGGAAAAAATGGGCAAATAAGTAAATAATCCAGTACCATTAGTGCATTTGCTTGGGGCTTATGATTGATGCCCCCATGGTCCAGCATAAAGTACTTTTCCTCCATCTCATAGCCCATGTAGGAAAAAAATGAGTTATTATACTGGTTGGAAAAATTATTATGCTGATTAAATTCAACCCTATGTGATTAAAGATTGTCTGCACCCAGAATGTTGCTTCTAGGGATGCTGCAGATGGCCACAATGAATTTTGGGTTCTCCCAGATCTTGGAGCCATCCACAGCATTCTTGTTTTGGGTCCCCACACCCAGGACTTTTTGTGGGTCCACCCAAGCTTGTGTTTTGTGTTCCCTTGTATTTTAGCTTTTCCCAGTATTTTTAAATACTTACATCAACTCATATCTATTTTAATTTACCTTGCTTTAAAGTTGCCCCCTTGGCAAAGCTGCTTAACTGTGTTATGTGGGGTTCACGTATGGGTACCCTTGTCTAAATCCTATATAATATAAATCTTTCAGACCCTTGAAAAGGTGAAGCCATATCTCCTTTCTTACTTGGTCTCCTCTACCAAATGGCCTAATAAATTTCTTTCTAAAACTATATCAGATTTGGGGGTTTGTTCTACTGAAAAACACCCTGGACTAACCATCTTGTAAGTGCATACCTTTAGGCACAAAGGGAAATGAGAAAGAAAGTGGCATAGATCTAGTCTTAAAAGATGTCAAGTTCATTCTTTTTCTATCTGAAAGCAAACAAATTATTGAAAAAATCAATGGATTTACCCTTGAAATGAATGAGCCAAAAATGTCCTCTTTGTTTAATTATATTCTCTTTGTTCTCCTTTCACCCATCATAGAAGTAATGGATTTAGACTTCAGTATTTCAAAAGATCTATGTTTTCATTGATTTAAGTACTCCTTGTGTACCTGGCACATAGCAATTAAGTGCTAAAGGAATGCTTGCTAAATGGAATTGAAGACCACACCTTTGTAGACAGTTTTGTGAATTGCTGGGGCAAGGCACACTCATCTAGTGGCCAACATCTGATACTAAGCTCTCTAAACTTAACCAGGAAGACACAGGAAAATAGTCTTCCTCCTGGGGCTATGTCAGGATCGCTCCTTTGGTACCAATGGCAATGGTGATGATTAATAACTCTATTTCTTCAAGAATAAATTTAGTCTTCCTCTGGCTCCACTACAGAAGGCTGTACTCCAAAGAAAGTGGTAAAAATGAATTAATGAAGCAGTGCTTGGGGAAAAAAAAAAACACCAGTCTCGTCAGTGGTTTTCTATCCTTACAGACATATCTGTAGGAAAAATATTCAGAGAAATCAAAATTGGCTCATGTTATAAGCCAGATGATGAAGCAGGCATTCCAATGGTGTACGGCAGCATTGCCTTGAGTAAATTACCTTCTCATACAATTGAATATACGTTTTTAAGTATTTACCCTTGGCTGGGTGCTGGGGACACAAATATAAAAATGAAGGTCTTGGCTTTCATTCCATTCAGGGAGAAACAACATGTACAGATAATCATCACAATAAGCATATATACTATATGTATGTATTTCTATGCACACATATTCATATATGTACACATATGCATACAGATTATAAATATATAAACTGCAAATTCATATTGGAGAGGATGGGAGAAGATTAACAGGATGGGGTAAGAAACAAGATTATGTAGAAGGAGGAAAATGAGCTGAATTTTAAAGAAGCTAGAGCTTCTAAGATGCTGAGGTGAGGAGGGAGAATATTGAATGCATGAAGGACAATGTGTGCAAAGGCAAAGAGGTGGGAGATTGAATGTTATTATAAGGGAACAGCTTGTAGAACACTTTGGATGGATCATAGGAGCAGAGAATGTGTGTGGGATGGGGGAGGAAGCAGGAGGGTGATAACATAAACTGAACCTAGGAATATAGGTGGAAGCCAGATTTTGAAGTTTTTAAATGCCAGAGAAGTTTTTCTTTTATCCCAGAGGCAATATGGAGCCCAATAATTCCATACTGGCAATAAACTCAACCTGGAAAACTAAGCTTAGCATTATTCTCTATCCAAAATGTCTTCACTCTTTAAGCACTGCTAAAAATATTTTCAAAAACATGATCATGGAAAATCTTTGCAAGGGGTACCTCATGACCGAGTTTTTCTGGCTACAAAATATTCTCCAAGAGCAGCTCTGCATTTAGTTTAGAAAATCAAGGACTGAGTGTGACCTTGTAGGGCAGGGTACATTTCAGACCATCTAATAAATAAAATGTACTGGTATTCAAACTTTTCCTCTACAAAAATGTTAAAAGGAAATGTTTCAGGACGTAAATCCAGGGCCCAAGTGAATTGGGCACAGTTTTATGGTCAATAGTAAAAGCTGTCATCTGGTT
Source organism: Vombatus ursinus (assembly GCF_900497805.2). Taxonomy (NCBI): domain Eukaryota; kingdom Metazoa; phylum Chordata; class Mammalia; order Diprotodontia; family Vombatidae; genus Vombatus; species Vombatus ursinus. The sequence goes on from NW_020954590.1 coordinate 57,028,140, forward strand.
TGTCAATTATAGGCCCACTGAAAGGTCTTCAAGTAAGTCCCCATACAAAAGACTATAATGGCTCACAAAGAGTCCACCTCACTGCCTGGTGTCAAGGAGCCCCTAATTAATAAGTACCTGAGTAAGGCAGGTCTGACATTAATGTAAACTAATGACATTAAGGAGTACAGTAAAAATCCCTAACAGGATTTACATAATAATTTATAATAGTCCCCTATTGTCTCTCAGGTCAATAACCTGCAATTTCAAAAGATGCTAATACATATTTACATGTTAGACTTCAATGGCTTCTAAGAGAGAATTATGGACTCTGGCTGAGTCAATGCATTGCTACATTACAATAGCAGATAAATGCCTCTAGTCTAGAGGAAGACCAGAAGGAAACCATGGGGAGGCAGAGCAGCCCATTTAAATATACTTTTGGTTTCTGGTTTTTTCTTTTAAACACATTAAGGTTTCCTAGGCTTATAGCATCAAAAGGACCAAGCTTAGGGGAGGTAGGAACTCAAAACCGTGTTCATTTTAGATGCACAGAAAATAGAACTGGAAAGTCTGCCTTACGTGGGCATTGAGGAATTGGATCAGGGAGAAGGGTGATGGAAGACAACATTGATCTGGTTCCTTTTTTCTCCAAGTCATAAAAGTCCTAGGTGAGAATACTCAGAGCCTCAAAGCAAAATTCCAAAAGGAACAACAGCAAATTATTCTAGCACACTGGGGATTTTGTATAACTCTTAAAAGTGAAAAAAAATCACTAAATGATAATTACATCTGACATTTAGAGGTAACTAGCCTAATTTTTTGAGCAAATTACCATAATCTATCACAAATCAGAATACAAAATAACTTGACTACTTTGAGGCAGTGCATCTTCCTGACCAATTTGTGGATATAAACAAAATCCTCCAAATTCAATAAGGCTCTCCATAGTCTCAGCCCTATGTATGCCAATCACAAATTTTGGCTTGCATACTGAGTATCTTTCCTAAAGGTTTGAGGAGATCAGAGGGAGGAACCTCATAAAGTTGATGCTTTCCCATCTCAGGCTGAAAGAGTTGACCACATCTATGATAATTAGAGGGGGGAAATTACTCCTGCTCAAGAGCTAGGCACTGAAGAATAAAAATGTTAGTTTTTCCACCTCTACAGATTGGGGGCAGAGCCTGCTTAAGCTTCAAGTTATGTGCCTATGAGTTACAGGCCATGTCACAGAACCTAAGGACCTTTCATCCAGATGTGCTTCAGGATGAATGGCTTTCTTTGCTTAAGTAAGACCCAACATCAAGCTATTACTCAAGGTCCCCACAGATCATGACTCAGACATGTTAGCCAGACTACAAGGCAGCCCCATGGAGTACTTGATCGCACTTCAACTTCATTTAGCCATCAGCATTCATCCCTTGTTTTTAGGGACACCAGTTTTACTCCCAAAAAGATATTAAAATTCCTTGTCAAAATGCTTTTTACTTGATAGTACTTTGCCAAGGATAAAATAACATCCTAGGAAAGAACAACATGGAAATTGTTTCAGATAGCCAGCAGAGGCAAGTGATCATCATAGCTTGCACAATCAAAATTTAATCCTTCCAAAGTTGTAATTAAAGGAAAGAAATCTATGTGCAAAGAAAGGAAGATCAAACACATAAAAAGGAGTATAATAAAATAACAATAGGTAACATTGATATGGCACTTTAAGATTTAAAAAACTCTTTGCACGTATTATTTTGTTTGATTCCCACAAGATTGTTAGGAAGGTGCTTATTATCCCCATTTTATAGATGAGAAGTCTGAGGCTGAGAAATGAAATGACTTATCCAGGGTCATACAGCTATTAAGCATCTGGGGAAGGATTTAAACTCAGGTGTTCCTGAATCTAAGTTCAGCATCTGTCTTCTATCTATGCCATCATAAAATATCTTGTCCAAGGAGTTCTGGAAGCATAAACCTGATTAACCAGCAAAGTGTCTGAAGATCCCAGTGATCTAAAAGAAGAGTAGGGGAAGAAAGAATTTGGTTATGTCTGTAGTGCCTGCCACATAATAGGCACTTAATAAATGCTTATTCTCTTTCCTCATATAATTGTAACCAGAATACAGCAAAAACATTTGGGGTTTACAATCAAAAATTATTCTGATGAGAAAGATTTCTTACATTTTGGATTTTTGTCCCCAAGCAAAATTATAGAAACCCTGCTAGGTCAGTCTTCCTAAATTGGCCTACAATAACATTAAGGGTTGATCCTTTCGTAGCAGAGAAGAAGGACCCCAAACTGCTTCTTATGTTTGATTCCTCCAACCTTACCTCTGAAAGATTTATCAGAAGAACTAAGAATGGAGCCTGGGAAACAAGAGTAAGCCGTGGTTGAGTGGGTTTGGGATGAGCCACAATGGCCATCCCTAATATTGAAGAAAAAAAAAATAGGAGCTCTCTCCAAAATACTAAAAGTCAAACTATATCATCTTTCTGCCACTGTTCTCTGGCAGTTCTTCCTGTCTCAAGCCAGTCATTGTAGCAACAGCACCCAAAATAGAAACACCACGAGCAGGGGTTGTTCATCTAAGAGTGGCATTAGACCTGAACCGCCTGCCAGTAGGGGCTCTATTTTGAGTCAGGTGGCTGAAAATAAAACCACTGACCCCCCTGTTAGCTGAGGATGCTGAAAGTTTCCTGAATTACCATTCACTGCTACACCTGAAGAGATAAGTGATAATGCCTATGAATGCATTTTCAAACAATCCATCAAACAATTGGCAAGCAATGTTTTTGTGTGCTAAGCGAACAAAAGAAGCTCAGAGGAGGTGGTCCTTGGCCTAAAGGGGTTTATAATCCAGTTAGAGAGACAAGACAAGACAGCATACAATTAAATCTTAAATTATGGGCTATGGACTATAAGTGTTATGGGAATTCAGAGAAAGAGAAGATCAATGAGGGCTGGGGAAAGGATTGAGGCAGGTTTCATGAAGGAGATGGGACTTGAAATAATGCCATAAATTTGTCAGTTGCTTTAACGTTTACAATGTCAGTTCCTCCAATAACTCTGTGAGGACAATCTTAAAAAAATGGTTTGAGTTTGGCTTGTAAAAGAAAAGGGTGTTCCGAGTGAAGGGGGACAAAAGGAGAAGCCTGGTGGTAGAAATTAGAATGGTGTATGTTCAGAACAATGAGAAGGCCAATATGACTGGAACAAAGCATTTGTTTTGGGAAGAGGTGAATGATTAAGGGATATAGGTAGGTAGATGAAAGGTGAGGGGGGATGAAGAAGAGGATAGAGAACTCTGAAGACAGGCAAAATAATTAAAACTTGATGTGATAGGACAATAATAATTATTAATAATAATAGATGACATTTATGTAACACTTTCTGATTTATGAAATGTTGTACATTATTTCCTTTGTTCCTAAAGATACCCTGAGGTAGTTACTGTACAGGGTGACCTGAAAGTTTTAGTGCAATCTCTCTGTGTGCTCTGTGTGTGTGTGTGTGTGTGTGTGGAAGAGGAGGGGGTCTTGTCCATGATCACACAGTCAATAACTGAAGGAGGTTCAAATCCAGGTCTGGCTTGACTCCAAGTTGAAGGTCTTTCACCCTGCTTTACATTAAAGGCTGCAGTGGGATGTGATACAGTGGAGATAGTGCTGGGTATATCAGGGGAAATCTTAGTTTATATTCTATTTCTGGTATGTGCTCCTGTGTGATCCTAGCAAGTCATGTAACACTCACCTTCAGTTTCTTCATCTGTAAAATGGATAGAATAGTATTTGTAGTACCTACTTCCTAAGGTTGTTGGGAGGGTCAGAGAAGAAAATACATGCAAAGCACTTTGCGAACCCTAAAGTGCTATAGAAGTGTAAATCGATATATCCATAAATAAGCATTTATTAAGAATCTACTCTGTGTCAGTCCCTGTGCCATTTGCTGAATATACTAAGACAAAAAAAGGAAACAGGCCTTGTCCTTGAAGGGCTTAAATCTGATGGGGGGAAGAAACATATACCTATTCACTGCTTCCTGTGTGTCCATCAGAGCAATATTCATTGTATTGCTTGGGGGAAAAATGTCATTTTCAAATTCTAATGTATATGCACCTGGGAAGAAATAAGATACAATGTATTTGGGATATCTACCTTTCATCAATGTTAGTGCTTTATCTGCCAGGATTTAGAGACTGGCCTCCTCTCAAGAGCTCTGCCTTGTATAAGATGCTGAAGGCCATGGTAATTTCAGCCCCAACCTGTGCAGAATGTGACAAAGAATTTCAGATGTAACTTGGAGGAAAAAATGTTCTGAGGCAGAAAGAAAAAAAAAATGATCACTTCCCTGGCAGAGAAAAGGACAAGTTATTTGGCCATCATTTGCTCTCTGGTGTACAACCTTTGTTCTTTAGAAGAGAGAAGATTATTTTTAAAAGTCTTGAATCACAATATGTCTTTGAACAGGTTTTGTATTAGACAGTGATCATAAGTTGAACGCTTGCTGTGTGTGAAGCTTCTTGATCAACTTAGCTTGGGACAGAAAGGTACAACTTGGTGAGATTTCATTTGGCAAGGGGAAACAGGCTAGGAAATTCACCCTCATACCAGGAGACTAAGAAAATGAAAAAAGCAGATGGGGGTGAAATGCTCTAATACACTTGGGGGAAGGGTTAAACTCAAGGGGGACTTGGAACATTTTTTGGTAATCAGAAAACAATATTTTGATAAGTAATATACAATGACAATAGAATGACATGAATTAATTGGCTACTTTTTTCATAATTTCTTAACGGTGCTCATACTGAGTGACTGATTAATTAAGTCCCTTTAGTGCTTACTGATGCTTTGGTGCTTCTCAGGGGGTGCTCTGCTCAAATTCACAAGGTCCTGCACCACAAAACATGCCTCCAGACTGTGGGGAACATTTGTCATGGAATGAGACTATAGCAAGAAAAGCAAGTGAAATATACTGAACTTTAGTCAACGTCCTCAAGTTTAAATGAAAGACTCCCTCCTTCCAATCATCTGCAAGGCATTAGGACCTTAACCTTTCAGACTTGTTAATTCCTGCAAGAGAGTACTTTTCCTTTTTAGAATTCAAGGTAGTTAGAAAGAAATTTAAAGGCCTCCTCTTGATATTGACTTATCCTTGGAAACCTTTTAGAAGCTTTTTTTTTCTTTTTTCAAGAAGCTACTTGCAGATAGGCATTATTACATAATAAGCATTTTCTTTGGGAAAACTCGTAATAAATTAAAGCAACAGTAATGAATTAGAGCTGGCTTCCTTGAGATATGCTTGGTAATTGTGCTCCAAAGTAGATTTATTGCTATTTACCTCATTGATGTAGTAAATAGGAGTCTTGCACTCAAATAGGAAAGGGAAAAAAAAACTCATTTAATATCTGCCACTTGTAATTCAGAGGATATCGATTTTCAGTTTTAAAAGCATTTCGCAAAACCAGGAAGTTGCAATAATATTTAAATCCATGTCGTTCAGATGTCTTTGCAAGGCAAACAAAGCCCTGTCAATTGAACAACCAAACTGCTGTTCAAATTAATCAGTGGGAACTTGATAAATTCCACTGATGTAGAAAATTAGCACTTTGCATGTTTCCCAGATTTTGATTTCATTTGGATGTCTGGTCATGAATTATAACCACTCTTCTCTGGCTCAAGCTATTTCACTTGAAATCCATTACTTCTAGCAGAATTATGAGTCTTGTTAGGGAAATGCTAGCTATTTCCATTTTGAGCATCTGCACTGCAGTTCTATTATTAACATTGAGCTCATTAAAAAAAGGGGGAAGAATTAGACTTGTGTCTTGGATTTGGGCGGGGGGAGGGATTGGAGCCTCAGTGAAACAAATAAGCTCCCAGTGCTGCTTCCAATTGACACAGCTGTCATGTAAGTATTTGCCGCTGCTATGTAGCTTAGGGATGTTGGGCTAGGAGACCTTGTAGCCATATGTAAACAATACAGCGTTGATGACAGGTTTACAGCACCGAAGACAACTATGTGCAGCTGTTCACTCCTCAATCCTATATGGGTTACAAATGTTCTGGCTGCATATTTACAGATGCCCTGGACTGAGCTCAATGAGAGCCAGTGGCTTCAGTTTTATGATCCTCTCTGCACCACTGCCTTGTGAGTCATGGGGTAGAGAGCTATATAGGTAGAACACACTTGATCTCTCGATTTTTTCTCTCTCTGTCTCACTCTCTGCCACTGTGTTGTGGGTCTCTCTCTCTCTCTCTCTCTCTCTCTTATCTCTTCATTCCCTCCCTCTGTTTCCCTCTTTCTGTCTCTCTCCTCCTCTTTTCTCCACCTTCCTCCTCCTGCTATTTCCTGCAAGTAGCATTTAGGCAAAATATTTCTCTCCCACTGGAGGATTGAATGCATATGCAGTGCTTGATCACCCCTCTCGGCATGCTGCATTGATCAGAAGGGCTCCCCAGATCACGGAATCTCAGAATGATGGTGGAACATTGGTCATTTACTCTGTTCCCAAGTTAATGCTATTCTTCCCTTTACAGAATTTTTTCCCGGTATTTAGTCCAGGATGATTTCAGAAGAATCAAAATAGGGACCAATTATAGTATCAGCTGAGCTTATGTTGGTAAAAGTATTCACAAGTCAGGCATTCACAAATAGGTACTGTTTGTACTAGGCTAACACAAGAAATCATATATATGTATGTACATATACACATATACACACATATATGTATGTATATAGAGAAAGAGAGAGAGAGAAAGAAAGACAGAGAGTTTCATTGAGACTCACTAAAAGTTGGAGCTGAGAAACAATAACAATGTGAGAAGTATCTCAAAAAGAGAAAAACAGAATTTCTTGACTTAAAGTCAGGTATGTGACATCAAACCTCTTCCTAAAAGTTCTCTCCTTTCAGGAATAATATTCTACCACTGGTATTGTATGGTTGCAAATCATGTAACATTACTGTTGCTAAAGAATTTAAAATAAATAGAACCCAGAGGGCAATGGAGAGAGATTAGTGTCTGTGAGCAGGCTGGGACACATTACAAAAAAAAAAAAAAATACAAAGATGCACCAGAATAAAAGAGACCATCAAAGAAATGAAATGGTAAAAAAAAAAAAAAAAAAAAAAAAAGAGGATGGCTTGGTTATGTATCAAGAGCTAGGAATAGAGAAGTCGTGTTCCACTAGTCTTTTCATGATATTGAGAGAAATTAAGGAAAACACTTACCACAATGGGTGAATTCCCTATGGTGACTTATGGGAGGATATGGAAAAGGCTTGAACAGATTGGTCAGAATTCTAGCTATATCCTTAAACAGAAAAAACATATTTGTGAGATCACAGTTCCATTTGAGTATATTTATAAATATACCAGGTAAACAAAAGAACTAAGGCAATGCCAGAATCTGGTTAATTCAGATTCCCAAATCTGTGGTTAATCTAAAGCATTCCAATAAAAATCAAGGCAAAAAAAGGGTGTAGATATTGCTGTCTTGGCCAATTTGGATAGTCGTCTCAGGTTTTTCATCATGGAGAACAGAAAAGAAAAACAAAATTTTGTAAATTTTTTTTTCCTCAGAAGCTGAACTGTACATACTGACTGTTTTAGAGTTTATCTAGAGAACATATGAATAGGAATAACAGCTTCTACCAGAGCTCCTCACCCCCATCTTCAACCTGAGTCTCACAGAAGAGACATTGCTCTAGAGTTGCTTCTGCAGCTAAGAAGAAATGGCTTTAGTCCAGGGGAAGTGACTTCCACCAATCCAGTCCCAACCAACAAGCATTTTTTATGTACCGTCTATATTCAGGGTACTATAGTTGGCCCTATAAAGATAAGATAATTTTTAAAAGGCAAATCTGCCCTTAAAGAACTCACAATCTATTCCCCCAGCATGGGAAAATGTTGTTACTTCACTAGTTTACTCTTTCCCTGCTGCTCCCAAAGGATCAGAGTTTCATGCTCATCCTCTCACTATATCAGAGCCTGCAATAGAAGCGAAAGAGGGTGATGTGTTACTTTCATCTTGGTTTTAAATTTTGAACACATTTTCCTGTAGAAACAATGGCAAAAATGCAAGTGATACCTATTGGATCTCTAGCTAAGGTACCTTTAGGATTAAATAATCTTGCCATCTTGGGAACCTAACCACACTTCAGACATTTTTCCCTTGGGGAAATGACTTCTAAATTCTGAAAAACTGACTTAAAAATAAACATTCACAACATAACCTGTTTATGAGTTGGGGCTTGCTTGTTGTAATGCGAGTTCTTGAAACTTGGGTCTGTTTTAGAAAGCATAACCCACTGCCTCATAAATATGAGGATATTTTAAAAATAAAGGCAGGGAGTAGAAAGGGAACGAGACCTTGAAATCTATACCACCTGGATTCAGAATGTGCTGAGTAATGTGTTGAGGCGGCTTGTCTCTAAGTTCTGGTGAGTCCAGCCAGCTCTGTGGAACCCTTATCAAGCCTATAAATCATGCACAGGCAATCTACACAATAAATACTTAAAAGTTGCTTGGAAAAATGAGTTTTTAGTCAAACAAGGTAGCTTCTAATCTCCAGGATTTAGGGCTTGGAGAAATTATAAATGCTTTATGATTTTTCTTTATTTGCCTCCTATCTTCTTTCTGAAGCCTCCTCTCAAATCAGCAACCTCTTTTTCTTATTACCAATCAGTCAATAAGCATTTATTAAGTACCTACTGTGTGCCAGGCACTGTGTTAAGCACTGAGCATATAAAGAGAGGCAAAAGATATTGCCTGCCCTCAAGGAGCTCACAATCTAATGGGCATGACAACAAAAAACAGACATATACAAACAAACTATATGCCAGATAATTTACAGAGGAAAGACATTAAGAGGGGTTGGGAAAGGATTCCTGTGGAAGGTGGAATTTTTGATGAGACCCACAAGGAAGCCAGAAAAGCCAGGAAGCAGAAATGAAGAGGTGAACATTCTAAGCATGAGGGACAACCAGAGAAAATGTTCCAAACTGAGAGGTGTAGTGTTTTGTTCATGGGGCATCGAGGACACAAGTGTCACTTGTTGGAAGAGTGGGGAGTGAAGTATAAGAAGACTAGAAAGGTGGGGCTGGGGGCTGTCATAAAGGGCTTAGAAGGCTAAACAAGATATTTTATTTGATCCTGGAGATGATGTGGAGCCACTGGACATTATGTAGTAGAAAGGTGATGTGGTCAGATCTGCACTTGAGGAACATTGCTGTGGCTGCTGAATGGAGGATGGATTGGGGTGGGGAGGCATGAGGCAGGGAGATTCACCAGCAGGATGTTGCAATAATTCAGGCTTGAGGTGACAAGAGCTTGCATGAGAATGGTGGCAATGTCAGAGGAGAGAAGGGGGGTATTCTCTACCCTTCACTTTTCATGATCCCATACTCTGCTGCCCAGATCTTCTCACTATTTGCCCCACTGAATGTCTACCCTCCCTTATCTGCCTCATGATCCAGAATTACCTTTTCCTCACCTTCCTCAGTCAACACTTGCTTGCTTAGGGATTGACTAGGGATCAACTGTGTATTAAGAGGAAAGATTTCCATCTGTTGAAGTAATTCCCAGTAAGCTATGAAAAATGTGATGGAATTAACCTTCTCATGTTGCAGTTGCATCTTAGAAGAGCTTCTTAATGGAGCGTGATCTTCTAAGGTATCTTTCAAGGGCCTCTTGCCTATCATGTGCTGCCAACCTCTGGCTGACCAAAAGAGCAGGAGTGAATTGATCAATAGCCAACCCCTGAAAGACTGCCAACCCTTGCTCTATGCAGTCATTTGTTCCACAGTGAAGCTTAGAGTTATCAAGAAAAAGTTTGGGGTTTTTGTTTGAGAGTGCCACGTCAGTAATAGTTCATTTATTACAGAAATCGCACCATATTGTTGAACTTATCATGTGTGCTTACTTAGGCTCTGGGAGGGAGGGTCATAAAATCTGATTTGGAAGGGACTTCAGTGTCCATCAGGTTTACTCCATACACAAAAAGAAGGCTCACTATAACATACGCAGTAAGTGATCATCTAGCCAGGGGTGGGGAACCTGTGGCTCTGAAGCCACATGTGGCCTTCTACGAACTGGGGTGTGGCCTTTTGACTGAGTCCATGTTTTACAGAACAAATCTTTTTATTAAGGGGATTTGTTCTGTTGAGTTTGGATTCAGTCAAAGGGTTACACTTCAGGACCTAGAGGCCACATGTGGCCTTGAGGCAGCAGGTTCCCCATCCCTGATTTAGACCCTGCTTAAATACTTGTAAAGTGGGGTGGACATTGGGGAGGATATACCATCTCTCAAAGCATCCCATTCCACTTTTGTATAGCTCTTAATAATAACAACATCACTAACAATAATAGTAATAATATTGATGATAATAGAATTTGTATAGTGCCTATTATGTGCCAGGTATAGGCTAAGTGCTTTACTAATATCATCTCATTTGATCTTTACCACAACCTTGGGGGTTAGCCTCTATCATTAGCCCCATTTTACAGTTGAGGAAAATAAGCAAACAGAGGTTAAGTGATTTGCCTAAGGTCACATAGCTAGAAAGGTCTGAGGCCATATTTGACTCATGTCTTCCAAACTCCAGGCCCAGTGCTCTATTCACTAAACCACCTAGCTCCCTGTGGACATCTTATTGGCCTCTAACTGAGTCTGGGAACTGATGGGCACCACTATTCTAGATGAATTGGCCACAAGCCTCAAGGACATGCATGTGCTTTCAGAAATGTTAAATTCACAGGTTCTATAATACATCCATGTGATGCAGTTTGCAAACTTTCCATCTCCTTTTCTCTAAGACCATGCTTAAAGGGAAAAAAATTGGGGAATAATTGAAGTACATTCTTAATCCCTATGCCCAGAGGGAATTGCCTTTGGACAAGGAATAACCATGCTCCTATACCAGGAGTAGGAAAAAAAAAAAGTTAGGGTAATATTTGTCACCCTACCTGAATCTCCTGCCACCTCTATCACTCCACAACTGAGTGAAGAGATTGTGTGGAATACAGCATCAGTACAGACAAGCTTTAGAGAATAGAATTCCTGTCATGGTATCTTTTCTCAAGAATCGTGAGTTCACACTGTAATCAATCCATAAACAAGTATTTAATGAGTGCCCACTGTGTGTCAAGCACTGTGTCAAAAGGAAATAGTCTCTACCTTCAAGGATTTCCCTTTGTATTGGAGATGATTTGTAAAAATATAAATGGGAGATGTAATGTGGGTCAGGTGAGGGAAAGGACCTCAGAGAGTAGCAGGATACCACAGCTAGGGTCATCTGAGATACAGGAGCAACAATTTACCCATATGTTGGAATTGAAATTGGTACTGGAGGAAAACTAATGGTGGCTTTTTGGGATTTAGAGCTATAACCATTTATTGTCAGGAAGAAATAATTTGGCTTTTAATGTTGTGGGTCAATGCATCTTCAAAATAGTGGCAGGGTTGCTTCTTTCCCATATTGAGTATTAAAAGTTCTTATTGGGGAAAAGTGACCTGCCCCCCTCCCCAACTTTGTTTCTAGTACTATCCTTAGTATTAGAGAAGGTTCATCATGACAGTCATGACCTGACCCATCTACATCAGAAGAAAATGGGAAATGAAAAGGCTAAATAAAGATATGTGCAAACACTATTCTGAATCCCCCCAAAACTCAATAGACTGGGATGAAGGAGTGGGAAACATGGGGTGAGGGAAAGGTCTGTGAGAGAGGGCAGCTAATGGCATCAGGTCTTCGTAGCCTTCATTAGAAAAGGGAAACAGGGATTTTGGGTTGAGCAGGGCAAGTATACAGGTTTCCTTAGCTGCCTAAGGTGGCCCACTCTGTGGAGATCAAGGCTGTTGGACCCAATGAAAGAAAAGAAAGTCATAAACAGCATGAAAGAGATAGTGGCATTTGTTATACTTCTTGGAATCCTTTCACTGGCCAGCACCAGTGAGCACCATTTCTTGATGAATAAAACTAATAGCAGGAAGGAAAGATAGTAAAAACAATCACTGCAACTACAATAATAAATAGGTCATGTTTATATTTATATAGTACTTTAAGGTTTGCAAAGTGTTTTACCTACTTTACTTATTGGACATAGCCCTCTGAGATAGTTTCTATTATTCTATTTGACAGGTAAGGATTCTGAGGCTCACAGAGATTAAATAATTTACCCAGCTTTTTACATCTCATAAGTAATTGAGGCAAGATTCAAACATAGGTTTTCTTGTCTTCTAACCCAAGGTGCCTTCCATTATATCATGCCTTACAGATGGAATATGGAAACATTGGAAGAATGGAGGGCCACAGAACAATGTACCATCAATGGCAAAAGTTGATAGATCCAGAGCAGGGAAGAGTTGAACTGAGTACAGTGGCCCCAGAATGATTAATGGAAGGGCTGTTGTCACAGAGTTAGAGAGACTAAGAGATAGAGACAAAGCGATGGAGTCAGAGGGAGAGAGCCAGTGATGGAGGGAGGGAAGAAGGAAGAGAGAGAGACTAAGGGACAGAGAGAGACAAAGAGATAGAACTAGAGAGAGAAATTGAGACTGATGGTGGTACCAGAGGAGAAAGGGGGAAGGTTCAACAAGGCAAAAGGCCCCAATGTTGGTCCTTGGGGAGGGCAGGAAGATAGTTCAGTGGATGGAAAGAAGTCTTAGGAATACCTAGAGAAACACCTAATTTTTTTTCTCTTGAAGTGTTATTCCAATCAGAGTCCAACTGTCAGTGTGGAAGAAGACTGTACAGATAGATGCCTATGTGAATGCAGAAGAGCAACGAAGTATAAGGAGCCTGTATGAAAATGATTGAACCCATACCTAGGGCTGCTGAGTTGTGAGATTTCCTTAGTTTCTGGGAAATAGCTCTGACCAAAGGAATGCCTCCCCAAAATGACCCACATCCTTCATGCCCCAGGTACCTCGCCACAGAGATTTCAATTAAACAATAGAGAAAACGATCAAAACCCAAATTTTAGAAAATCTAAAACAATATCCAAGACATAAATGATAATCAGGAAGCTTTCCAAACATCTGGGCAGGAACATTCAAAATAAAGAAACTTGAGCATCTGGAAAAATGAAGTGACATCTATAAAACTTCAGATCACATCAGATTGTTAGTGAAAGGAGACATGATTAAGCATTCAGGTGGCAGGATGATAATGTTTCAGGGACATTTATTTTTGCTAGAGTTGTGAATAAAAAGAAGAAATGGAAGAAGCTAAAAATCTCTTCCACCTTGGGGGCTAGCGGGGGAGAGGGAGGAGTGTTCACCTTCAGCTTTGGAACTCTGTCAATGTCAAAACCAATGAACAACTTCAGAGGATTTTAACTCCAAAAGCAAGAGCATCCAAATTTTAATTACCATAAGGTCTCAGAAAAGTCATAAGTAATAATATGTACTTCAGAGAAAATTCTTCCTTTGTCTTATATTATGCTTCACAGGATATGTTGCTATTCAGATTTCACATTTGATGGAGTCTCAGTAACATTCATTTTGAAAAAGAGTTATTTATTGTGTCTTACACTCTGAGTTTAATTTGAAGGTTTTCCTATCCTTGTTGATACTGGTAATTTTCAGGATGCTGGAAATAATGATTGTGTTCATGGCACATCAGATTTCTTTATACTGTGCTCTACCTCTAATGGGGTCACAGAGTATTTAAGCACAAAAAATCTGGAGACACTTCACTACTCACAAACAAAACTAAACATATATCATTTTCAGGAATGAATTCTAATGAATGGATGATTCTCTGCTCTTGATCTCAGTTCAGACAAGGTTCAAAAGAATAAGTAGTCAGAATGGTTTGAGTATTATGGTATGGGATTTTAAAGGGAAACAAACAAACAAACAAACAAAAACTTCAGGCATATCAGCCAGGAAGAAAATACCTCAATTTTTTAGAATAGATGAGACCCAAGACTTAGAGCAAGAAAGGCAGAAATCCAGTGCTGCTCAACTTGGTCCTGGGATAGCTATCCTTTTCCTCATCGCACTCAGGCACATATGTGCATGCACACACGTGCGCGCGCACACACACACACACACACACTTTTATAGATTGCATTTACTGTTTATGAAACATTCCTTCTAATGAGCACTGTTTTGTAAGCTGTTTGCTTCCTAATAATCAATAGTAATAGTGATGAAATACAGAAGGCATTGGAGTTCCAGGATATTCTGTTTCCAATACTGTGATAACAACAACATCCTGCATTTACATAGTATTTTAGGATTGGCAAAGAGGTTTTTTGTCATTCGACCGATAAGTCAAGTCATGTTTAAGAAAGGGCCACAAATATAGGAACAATTTTATGATCATGGAATAAGGCCAACTAGAAGTAAATAATTTCTGATTCCTTCATTGCTAGTAACAGAAAATTAGGCAATCTCTTAATTGGATTGAGGTTTTAATTGGACAGATGGTGAGGGTTGTGAGCTGGTAAACTGGTTCACAGAAAAGAGATCAGCTTTTTTTTTTTTTCAATAAGCTCTTCCATCTATAGCCTAAAGTCCTCTCCTCCTCCCCCCTCCTCACCACATGACCACATTTAGTTTTTTGATGCCCACTTGGAGACTCAGAACTCTTTGGCTCAGGCCCTTCTTTTTTGTTTTGTTTTGTTATCTTTTATTTTTTACATGAGCGTATGCTGATTGTCAGGACATCACATTTATAACATAGGCATGGCAGTGACTTATTAGAAAGATGAACCTTTATGGTTTTAACAGGTGTTTTACTTTACATCATCTCATTTGCTTTAACAACCTGTAAGGAAGATACCATCAGACAAGGTGTAAAAGAAGATTTCCTTGTTTCTAAGCATGCTTTCCAGATTCCAAATTTAGGAGCCATGATCTGAAAAAAGGATATTCCTTTGGCAACACCTCGTTAAAATAAGGTCATTTTTTTTTCCCTTGAATTCAGGATTGTTCTGAAAAACCTGGTTCATAAGACTGCGAAACAGAAAAAGGAATGTGGAAGAAAGGATGACTGAGGAAGAATGGATGACTGGGAGTATTTTTTTCTTCTCCAGCCTCAGTTTAAAGTATGAGAAGTTACTTAAGATCATGATCCAAACTGAAGCCCAGGGAGGTTGAGTGATTTGTCCAAGGTTACACTGATGATAAACATCATGAGACCTTTGTCAGTATTAGGGTAGTTGGAGGGAAAAAATTATATGTATGTATGTAGATAGATAGATAGATAGATAGATAGATAGATAGAGGGCACAGGGTGAGTTGAAGATGAAAGGGTCATATCTGCAGAATAAAATTAAGGGGTGAGAGAGGATTATACTAGGAGAAGGAGAAAGGGAAAGGTAGAATGGGGTAAATTATATCACAAAAAAAAACCCAGAAAAGAAAAGGATCTTACAGTGGAGGGGAACCGGGGGAAGGTGAGAGGGAATGAATGAATCTTATTCTCATAGGCGGATGATAGAGAGGAGGGCAGATTGGGAAAGGGGGTAATTAGAAGCAAATGCTTCTGAGGAGGGACAGGGTCAAAAGAAAGAATAGAATAAATGGGGGGGTGGGATAGGATTAAGGTAAATAGAGTTAGTTTTTCACAGCATGTCTACTATGGAAGTATTTTGCATAACTGCACATGTATAGCCTATATTGAATTGCTTGCCTTTTCAATGAGGGTGGGTGGGGAGGGAGGAAGGGAGAAAATTTGGAACCCAAAGTTTAAAAAACACATGTTTAAAAAAAATGTTTTCACATGCAACTGGGAAATAAGAAATACAGGAAATGGGGTACAGAAATCTATCCTGCCCTACAGGAAAATAGAAGAGGAAGGGGGGGGAGAGATAGCAGGGAAAGCAGACTAGGGGAAGGGGTATTCAGAATGCATGCCATCTTGGGGTAGGGGGAGGGACGAGATGGGGTGAAAATTTGGAACTCAAAATCTTGTGGAAGTAAATGTTGAAAACTAAAAATAAAAAAAATATTAATATATATATAATAAAAATAAAAAAGAAAGAATTCCATCTCCCTGCTAGAATTTAGTCAAACTAAATGCACATACACCCAAATTCCATGCTTATGAATACAAGACTCAAGTGGATTATGAAGAGGTAAACAGGAAAGAGAAATCATAAGAGACTTATTAAGATTGAACTGTTTACATTCCTGCATGTTTTTTTCTTCTTGAATAAAGCAATGTTGTGTCGTAGATAGAGGGTCAGCCTGGAAGACCTGGGTTCGAGTCTTTCCTCAGTCATACCAGTTCTGTGATCTGGGAAAATCACAAACTTTCAGGGCAACTTTAAGGTTATAGGTTGAGAAGGTGACAATCTGCATTGGTAGAAGGAGTTTCTCATGTAGGAGTTCCCTATTCCAGTGAAATCACATGTCTAGTCTCTATCCCTTTTAATAAACCTTATCTCTGTGTTATAGTAAACCTCATACTCACAAGTTGCGAGGCAGTCTCAGTGTACGCTTAGTACTGTGCATACATTTCTCCAGGTTTCCCAAGTTGAGAGTATAATCTAAGAGAGGGAGAAAATATCCTGGAATCCACTTAGCCCTCCGGGCTAGGGAAGACCCTCCTACATAAGGATTATAAAAGTTTGTGCCCTAAACTAGTAGCAGCCTCGGCTGCCACGTCTTTTGGTTTAGTAAAACAATCAAATGTTTGCTTCTTGTGGCATTGTCTGGGTACTAAGCAACTTCAATGACTTCGCTAACCATAGAAAATATCTAACAGTATCCATCCTTCCAAGTGATGGCTACCCATCATATAATTCTGACTGAAGGTCGTGGAGCTCTGCAACACAATTCAAGGATATCAGCTCATAATTTTGAAGCAGACATAGGCTTGTCCTGTCACAGATTATGCAAATAAACAAACAAAAACTATTGTTTCTGTCCTAGAATTTTCCCTATTAATCAAGCATAGCCACGGTATAAGAGAAGAGTGAAGGGGGAATAATAATAGAACTTTAGGGCATAAAGGGACCTTAGAGATAATTATTTGATTTCCTCATTTCACAGATGAGGAAAGTGAGACCCAATAAAACTGCTATTTTTTCATAATCATATGACTGATTATGGCATAGCTGAGCTGAGAATTTAGTTCCCCTGATTCCTGTGTTCTCTCTTCCCCGTAGAACACCACAAGGTAGGTAGCACAGTCAAGAAGGTAAACCACCTGTCTTCTGCCCCCTGTGCTCAGTCCAACACAGTTAGTGCTCTCTTGGGCATGACTGGTAGAATTGAATTGATTAATTTCCCAAAGATGAAAAAATTAGCCAAGAGTGAAGAAAGATTTATTAACACCGTTAAATTTGTTCCCCGTTTAGAGATTAAGAAAAGCTTGGTGAGAGTTATCACATGGTCAGTTTTACTTCGTAGGAGATGAAAAGTGTCTGTTCTATTCAGTCCAAACTAATGTGAGTAATAGTGCAAGAGATGTGCCATTTCCCTGGAATTAATCAAGCACTCTTGGTCAGGTTTGGACACCACTTCTGGAGCTAGCTTAGCCCACAAGCTTTCACTAAATCCCTGTGTAAAGTGCCTCTTTACTGAACTGAAGATTGTAAAAGACCCTGCCAACTCTCTTGGATACCAAGACCACAAGCTCTTGATTTAAAATAAATGTATCTGACCTAGTTCATGGACCAAAAAAGAGAAAACAAATAAAAAAAGGATACTAAAGCATTATGTTTAAGGAATTTCCTTTTAGTTACAATATGCCTAGCTGATAAACCTGGATGCAGACGAATAAACAGGTCTAGAATGGGAAACATAAAATCAAATAGGAAGTTAAGTCTTTGGTAGCCCTCTCTTTTAAATAGGATGTTGAAAAATAGCTGTTAAATTAAGCAATATGATTTTTACTAATAACCCTAGATTTCAGATTGATTACTGATATCATGTAATGAGTCATCACTTTAAAGTACAGTCTGTAATACCATGTGACATATCTGTTGTCACTGTAGTGCTGTCCTGATTGAAGAGAATTTGTGATATCTAGCTTGTCCCAGCCACCTCACCTTGCATTCTGACTGGCCATCCTTCTGTCATGCTGCTAAGGCTGCTGCTGCTCTATGCTTCCATCTAGTTTTCCAGCTGCTGCCTGGGACAGGGTTCTCTTAATTACTGAGAGTTCAAAATACTGAATCCTCCCCAGACCCAGCATCCTCTACTCCTGCCTGGTCACAATGGCTTTATATCCCCTAGCTGCTCAATCCCCATCACCCTTTTCTGCCTTTTGCTTTGGGAAGGGTAATCAGATCAATGTAAACCATTCTACCATTTCTGGAAAGGTTGTGTCAATCAATTACCCAATGACTCCATTCACTATCTCTGTGATTTCCCAGACTAAATCATTCCTCCCTGGAAACCTTTTCCTTATATGCATTATTTTCTCCTATTAGAAAGTAAACTCCTAGATATCAGGATATCTTGCATTTATTATTTCTATCTCCAGTGCTTCACACAGTGCCTGACACATAGTAAGCAATCAATATTTTTTTTTCATTCATTCATGTATTCACTCAATATACTCACCCAAGGTGGGTAAAGGTGCCTTAGTTATAGCTTCATAATCCCACCCAAACTGGGTTTCCCAAGAGAGATTAATATACTTTTCCATTCAATCGCACATAAACACTCGATAGATCTGTAATCTCATTGGTATGGGAATGGTCTGCATAATAGAGTACATCTGGAAAGAAAGGCTGGATCCAGATTGTGCCAGGCTTTAAATACTAGGGAGAGGCTATTGTATTTTATCCTAAAGGCAATACATAGCCACTGAATATTTTTGAACAGGTAAGATATGATCACATCTGTGCTGAAGATAATTTTGGCACCTGAGTAGAGGATGATTTGAAAGAAAAGACTAGAATAAGAAGGTTGTCCTTGCTCACATCTGTTATATCTCTCCTCACACACAGTCATGGCATAATCTACAACTTGCTTGTGCCCACCATTTGGGAATCTGAAGCACAGGTAAAATCTTAGCTTATGGCAGAAACTGCTACAAAAGGGCCAGTATTTCTTCAAAAACAAAGTTTTTATTCAACAAGAATAAATAAAATCTGGCAGACTTTGAGGCATAGATTTGCACTGACTTCTTTGCAACACATAAATGAATACAATTTGTTATAGGTATCGTATATACACTTTACTTAAAAAAAAATGAACTATGAAGGTCATCAGAAAAAGAAAAGCTAAATAAAATAGCAAATAAATAATCTGAGGAAATTTTCCCTGCAGAACCCAGAGAGGAGATTCATGTGTACTGTGAGGTCAAAAGACAGAAAGAACTAAAACCTCTGTTTTATTGAGATAGCTTCACAGAAGATTCCATTTGTCTGAACTAAATATATTAATATGTACAGCTACTCAGTTAAGAGATTAGCATATTGATGAGGTTTGTCTTTACAATCTCTGCCTCGTTGAAAATGTCATAGGCAGATGGAAATGACCTTTTGGAAGCCCTTCCCATTGTCATTCATCTGCCTGTACAGAGAACTGCCTCATTTTATTCTGACGCCATCCCATCTCTCAAAACTCCTGTCTGTGGGCATTCTTTTTCTCTTTTGCTTTTTCATTCCCCCAAATCTTACTGGTGAGATCAGGCCACTTGCCCTCAGTTGGTCTTCATTGGCAGTTTTCTTTGCCTTCATTTGAGTGCTCAGAAGTCATAGTTAGAGATCAGAATATACATTTTTTAAGTAGCTGGGAAATTGGGTGTGAAAGGAAATTAGGACACTATAAACAAAGTAGGGCCAGGATAATTAAATATTGGATAATTTAATATCTGCACACATTTGGTATCTGGAAGAATTTATGAAATTGTAGCCAAGTATACTAGATATACTTTAGTAAGCTAGAGGAAGTGAAAAGAGTGATGCAATACAAAATACTACGTTTAATAATAGCTATCATGCATGTAGCATGTTATAATTTGCAAATAGACTTAATATACATTATTTCATTTAATCCTCATAGCAATCTTGTGAGGCAGGTCTTATTATCCCATTCTATAGAAGGGGAAACTAAGGTTGACAGACACTGAGTGACTTGCCTAAGGTCCCAAAGCTAGTGATTTTCTCCAAATATCAATAATAACACCTCCCATTGCTACAGAGGGTTACAGCGGACAACCTGCTTTCCTTACTATAACCCGGTGACCTAAGTATTAAGGTTTAATTGACTCCAGCTTCAAATTGAGAAGTAGAAACTTTAAAATTCTTTAGATGAATGCAAAGTCCATTTAAAATATATGTATTTGAAACTTTGAGAGCAACAATATTATCTTAAGTGAATTAGAGATCTTCTAGTTGCCCTCCATATAGATCTGTTGTATCCTAAATAGTTTACAAAATTGAATTTTTTTGTTTCATTTTTTAGGCAATTGGGGTTAAGTGACTTGCCCAAGGTCACACAGCTAGTAACTGTCAAGTGCTGGTCTGAGACCCAATTTGAACTCAGGGCCTCCTGACTCCAGGGCCGGTGCTCTGTCCACTGCACCACCTAGCTGCCCCTAAAATTGCATTTTTTAAAGGATGGGGAGCTTACTGCTCACTCCCATTCAGATCTTCCTTAGACCCCTCCTCCAGTCACCCCAAACTACTTGGCCACTCCTAGATCCCTCTCACAATCTTTCTGTATGTAAGGTCCATCTTGTCTCCATTAAGGTGCTCAGATTCTTAAAATCTAGCCACTGCTCAGAGTCTTATAATCCAGCCAATAGCTCACTAATGTTCAGACTCCTTAAGAGTCTTCCCAATATAATGGATGTTCTAATAAACCTTGTCTTTGGCTGGAAAAAAAAGGATGGCAATTTAAAATCCCAAATAAAACATACATATGAATTGCAAAGTAATTGTAATTTTGACCCTGAAAATCTCAGTTAAAAATGAATACTTGGAGTGCTCTGAGTTCAACCAAGTTCCCCCGTGATTTGCAGGGTGCTTGTCTACATGCAGGGGCAGTGAGGTGGTTCAGTAGATAGAATGCCACACCTGGCCTCAGACACTTACTAGCTGTGTGATCTTGGGCAAGTCACTTAACTTTGTTTGCCTTAGTTTCCTCATCCATAAAATGAGCTGGAGAAGGAAATAGCGAACCACTCCAGTATCTTTACCAAGAAAACCTCAAACAAGGTCACAAAGAGTCAGACATGACAAAAACAATGGAACTCCTACATATATGTGCTGTGCCGAGGCTACAAACATGAAACTGAGTGCTGATGTCAAGACATTTACAATTTAGTAGCTGCTGCCTTCAAGGAACTTTTGAGGAGGAGACAAAGACAGGTACAGAAACAACTCTACTATACGTTAAAAGTGAAGTGTATGGCAGAAGTCCATAAAAGTGCAAGGAGGAAGGGAGGAAGAGAAAGAGGCATCACTGGAATTCCGCCTGGGGGTGGATGGAGGTTGAATGAAGGAGGCAGCACAGCAAATCTGCACTGACATGCAAATGTCACCTATTACTATTATCTTTGAAATTTTCCCCAAATGAGCTGCCTCCTTCATTCAGCAGAAAAATTTGAAGATAATAATAATAGGTGACATTTGCATGTCAATTTTCATGCCAGACACACATTCAGAGCTTAGGGAAAGTTTTTCATTTGATTATTTCATTTGGTCTTGATGATGACTTTGTGAGATAGGTGTTCATCATCGTCACCATCATCCTCATTGTTGTTATTGTTGTTGTCCTTTCCATTTTATAGATGAAGAAATAGAAATTGTGAGAGAGTAAACACAGTTAAGGATTTAACACGTTTCCTAAACATAACCTGAGAACAGACAGCAGCTGCCAGGTAAACCATAGACAGACAGACAGAAAGACAGATGCGCACGCGCGCACACACACACACACTCACACAGAGAAAATAATTACTTATGAAATTAATTACCAGGGACAAGTTCTCCAAGACCTACTTTAATCAAGATAAAAGTGTCATTTGTCAAATTAGGACTGTGTGAAAATAGTTAACAGTTGAAACAACTTTTCCCCCTAAGTTAAACAAGATTCTCCTGGAAGTCTTGGCTTTGTGTCCAGAAGTCAATATATGTAGACCACGACTTACCTTCTCTGAGCCTTATCTGTAAAATGGGAATAATAATGGGAATGATGGTAATAACTTTTTATCTTTCTTGGGGGGCTATTATAATGATATCCAATAAGGTAAAAAATACATAAAGTGCTTTATAAATATGTAAGCCTTCAGCCTCATCACCTCCACCACCTTGCTCATCTCAAGGCCTTTGATGAACTCTAAAGGTGGAGATTTCAGGGATCCAACACTACAGAACAATATGGGAAATATTTCACCCGGATTGACTCCTGTAGCACCTCTTCAGGACATCCCATGTAGGCAGGTCGAGGATTGTCTTTAGGTCATACACTACCAATAATACCATCTTTCAAATCCAAGAAGCATGTCTGTGTGCACTCACTCATCTTATTTGTCTATAAGCTATTTAAGGGCAAGACATAGGTCCAATTTATTCCAAGGTCACTCAGGATCTACTATAATACTATGTATCCCATGAACCCAACTGTTAGGGTTAGGACCAGGACTTGGAGTTTTAACAGTATAGAGAACTCAGAAATGAGGAAACTCCCTTGATCAGGGGATGTTTGCTCCTCCTTGCAAATTGATCTGAGAAGATAGAAGACTTGTCCTAGGTAACAGGGCCAGTATGTGTCAAGGGCAGATTTGCATCTTGGCCCCAAATAAACTGGGCAATTTCTAAATAACTAGCTTAAGTAGGTAATCAGGTTGCCTAATCTTAGAGTAATAATTGCCTTCATCCTCACTGAAAGGAGAAGTGGGCTTACACTGAGGATTCAACACATTTCCTAAACATCACTGAGAACAAACTGCCAGGTAAACCATAAATAGGCTCATTATGCATATAACATTTTTAGTATCCCTAAAAATTAATGTGCTCTTTCTTGGAAGGGAATGGGAAACTAGAGATCAAAGGGACAGCCAAGGAAGTCCAGCAATGAACACCCCTGGTGCTCAAACAGCCAGGGAGTCTTCCCCTGGGAGCAGGGCCAAGGCAGCTTATTGTAAAACTGTGGAGGTTGACAATCTGTCAACAGGGTCTGATTTGCAATTTGCACCTTTGGGGTGAGGATTGGGGGTGGGGAGGAGAGAATAATATTCCTGTCCTGGCTCCCTTTTTTTATGGATAATTCTCATTCTGGTTTGTGGCTTTGTCTCTCCTTTGGCAGGGATTTAGATTTGAGTCTGCTGGTACTAAAAGTAGTGTAGCCCGATAATGAATCACTAAAAAGAAAGCTGCTCTAATTGCATCCAAATTGTGCAAAAACAATTTTATGTATGATTGTCCCTGATTAGGTGTGGGCTGCTGAGCTCCCTGTAGGGGATTGTAGATTACCACTGAATAGCAAGGTGTCCATTGACTGCCAAGAGGGTGGGAGTGGGCTTAAAAATAAAATAAAACCTTGGAGGTTTTTTTTTTTAGTGATTATTGTTTTATGTTTTAAAGTTTTATCTCAAAGCTGCTGTCATCAACAAAATGAAATGGTCATTGTTTAATTAACTATGTAAATGAACTCACATCATGCTCAAATTTACATTTTCTCCCAAGGAGACTGAAGAAGACAAATGTAATAGGCACTGGGCAAATATTTGATTGAATGAATATATCAATGAATGAATGAATGTGATGCTTTCATCTCCCAGTCTTACACATTTGACTTGTCCAAGAGCTGGTTGTAGGAAACTAAAGCTACATAGATCCTTGTTTCAACCCATGAGTGAAAACTAAGGACCTTGGGAAATAAGTTCAATATTTTCACCTTAAAGCCCATTGGTATAAATCTAATTGCATTGATACCTGTTAGCTTAACTCAGTGGCAATGGCATTCCTGCCAACTGCAAGTGGTGGAGGGGTTTGAGAGGTCAAGGTGAGGAGACATTGGTACAAGTTAGCTGGAGTAATAGAAATTTGGCCCGCCTTTCCTCTATCTGTTCCTGCCCTTTCTAGCATCCAGATCATCTCACCAATCTGAAAGGAAGAAAGCAATTTTGTGGATCCTTTCTCTAAAATGTTCAACATCAAAATTCAGTTCAGAAGGTTACAGATTTAGAGGGGAAGAGACCCTAGAAGTCATTTGGGCTGCCAACTCTCATTTTATAAATGAATAAATTGAGGTTAAGTAATGTCCACAGTCACACAGGTATCTTTGAAGCAATATCCTCCACTCAGTGAAGATCCCTTTTCATGGTATCAGTTCTGTCCATGAAATTTTCAATGCCTGTCATACATGCCAGAGCTGCCACCTTCCCCTTCTTGGCCTCCTTGAAACTTTTTGTTGTCCTTCCCAGCAATGATAGAAAAGAGCGCACACACCTGCGTTTAGCAGATTTGCTAAAAGTTTGAGTTTAGATCCTTAAAAATACCCAAAGCAATAGCAATAGAGCTTCAAGGTACAGAAACTTCACTTTCTCATCAGCCTCTTTCCTCACTGGGTTTCTTTTTCAATCCAACTCAATAAACACTTATTAAGCAACACATGTTCAGATCACATAGTTTCTTTGGGAGACTTAGCATGTACATAAATGTTTATGTTCATGGTTGGGGGAAAGAGAATAACTTGAGTTTTTCCTAGGATTGGTTATTATTGAACTACTCTCTGTAGCTGGCAGTTGGGGGCTGAAGTACAAGGTACTAGAAATCATAAAATGATAGCAATCTGGAAAAGAAGGGACCTCAGAGGTCTTACAACTCAATCCTTGCTCTAAGCCTAAAGCCCCTCTAAAATATCCCAAGAAAATAGGTGTCTTCCAGTGATAGGAAACATATTTCTCCAAAAGGTCTCTGTTTCATTTCTGGACAATTCTTCTCAGTAGTCATTCCTTTTATTGACATAATTTAGATGCACCATTGCATTAACTGATGGAAAGCCACAAAGGGAGAATACTGGAATATAACTTTCATTACTACACATTCTAGCTCTTAATTATTTTTGTTATCTAGTGTTGTTCACGCATTCAAGATTCCTAGTCCAATGTAAGGAGGAAGGGAGGAGTGAGCCTAGGGAAAGGGGACAAAGAGAAAGGAACACTGGGGTTGACCCTTTCTTTTGAGAAAGGGATTATCATATATCACTGCAAATTGAGTGGTAAACAACCTGGCCTTTGCAAACAACACATTCAGTGTGACTTTTCTTTAGAGTTCTTATGGTCTTTATGGTTTATTTCAGCCAGTAATAATGGGGGCATTGCAAAGTAGTAGATTATGTTTCAGAACCTTGATATCTCAATATATTTATTCTCCAAAGTATACTATTATATCACCAGTAACAAATTCTCAGAACCTGTCTACTACGCGGCTCCTAGTGACCAAATGCACTTTTTTTATTAAACATCCATGGAGCAGCATCCTTGCAAAAGCTGTCTGTGTTCACTGCTTCTGTTTCCTTTCCTCTCATTCCCTACTCGATCCTTTTTAATCTAGCTTCCAACATTATCACACAACTTAAACAGCACCTTCTTGAGTCCCCAAGGATCTTTCTGTTTCCAAATCTGTTGGATTTTTAATAGTCCTCATCCTTTTTGACCTCTCTGCTACATTGGCACTCATTCTGCATGCTCTTTCTTCTCTGCGTTTTCAAGAGAAAACTCTCCTCGTTGTCCTTTTTACCTGTCTGACATTTCTTTCTCAGTCTTGATTGCTAGCTCATCGTCTACACAAAAATAATAAGTATCAGCGTTGGTCAAGTCTAGGCCCTCTTCTTATTCCACTCTACGTTCCTCTCTTGGTAACTTTGCCAGTTCTCCATGGTTTTAATTATCATCTCTACGCAAATGACTTACAAATATATGTATACATATTATACATGTGTACACAATATACATATGCATGTACATGATTTACTTTTAATATAAAGTATATTGTATGTGTACATTGTGACATAAACACAATATGCATGTGTGTACACAAATACAGGTGTAGTAGAGTATGTGACTATATACATATATGTATAAGTATATATCCATACGTGTGTCTATATATGCATTTCATGTATGTGTGTGTACATAATATACTTTTAAAGTCCTCCACAACCTATCTTCTCAGCCTCATTGGATATTTGTCCTCCTTCCCAATCTATAATCCAGGCAAACTGGCTTTCCCTCTATTACTCACACAGAACAATATTTCATCTCCCATCTCTATGCCTTTGAACTGACTGTTCTAAAGGACTAGAATTCACGCCCTATATAGATCAGAGAGTTCTCCTGTTCCTTTAAGGATGGAGCTCAAGTATCACTTGAGCTCCAAGTATGGAGCTGCTTCATATGTGCAAATGTACACATTTGTATTTATCTTTATTCACATATATATACATACATGTATATATGTATGTGTATACACACACACACACACATATATATAAATATATATATATACTTATTGTCTCACCTGTTTGAACATAAACTCCTTGCAAGTAAGGATTGTTTATTCTTTATACTTATATTCCTAATACCTGGCATGGTGCCTGGCACATAGTAAGTGCTTAGTAAATGTTTGCTGGTTGATAAATACTCAAATGCATTGGTCAAAGTCAGGGAAGTCAGAAAAATATCCACTATCCATTGACACTTATAATCTTTTCCTTCTATCACCATCACTCAGCAACGTCGTCTTCTTTGATACTTATATTATCAAAATTTATCACCCAGTCCAGATCCAGGTGATCCTTATAAACCAACTCTCCAGGGTGAGTTCAGTGTCTAGGTCACAGATTGTCTTTCCATCCTGACTCTTGCCCTGATACTAGAGAGACTTCAACATACATATTGATATTTCATTAAATACACTGAATTTCCAATTTCTAAACCTACTGAGTTTCCAAGACCTATTCCTCCACTCCATGTCCAAAGTAAATACCCTAGATATTGCCATTATCTACAAATGTTTCAGTTCCACTTTTGTGAATTCTGAAATTCCATTATCTGATCATAATATTTTATCATTCCATCTTTCCTTATGCCCTATGATCCCTAATCCTGTTTTTCATTTTCATTATATTGCCAAATCCCTCTGTCTCCAATATTTTCCCAATATTTTCACCCCTACAATTGCCATACTCTGCTTTCTTCCAAATCTCTGTAGAGTGGTAAACTAGCTTAATTTGTACTTTTCTTTATTCTTGAATTCCCTACTCCATTGTCTATGTCGTGCCTTGACAGAGCCAACCTTATATTACTGTCACTCTCTCCTTCCTTTACTTCTATTCACTTATTGCTGAATGGAGCTATAACAAATCACTGAACCATGTTGATTGGGCTCACTACAAATTTATGTCATCTAATTTCCACTAAGCCCTCATCGTAGCAAGAAAATCATTCCATTCCTCCCTAAGCAATTCTTTATCCTACTCATTACAGTGTGTATCCCAAACCTTCTCAGCTACCCTCAAGCATCTAAAGGTACCCTCACTTCCCCTACTCTCTTCACTAAAGACTTTGCCTCATATTTCACTGAAAATTTGAGATCATTCGTTGAGAAATTTCTCTTCTTTCCTTCTTTTACATGCCTCTGACCTCATCTCCCATTACATCCTCTTTCACTGGGTCTTGGATGAAGAGGTGGCCCTTCTCTTTGCCATGACTAAACTCTTCTCTAAGTACTGGGTTCCCATCCTTTCTCATCTTCTCCGAGCTACCTCCGTTGTTATCTCCAGTCTCTCCCTAATCTTCAGTCTTTCTGTTTACTCTCTCCTTTCTACTGCCCGCAGACACATTCACATCTCCCAATCCTAAAACAAAACACAACAAACAAAAAAAAAACCTCACTTGATCAGATTTTTTAAATACATGGATCAGTTTGGATTTTTTTTTCTCTTCTTCCTCTATAAAAAAAGTTTGTTATAATAGATTTGTTTCTTGGAGAGGGGAGGTTATGGCACAAGGGGAAATTCTGGCTATATTAAACAAAAAAAAGCAATAAAACATATTTAAAGGGAGAAATATAACTTTGTCCCACCACCCACACTATTGTGCTATATTACTAAGACTATACTACCTGTACTAGGTGTCTCCATTTTCTTTCCTTTCATTCTCTTTAAATCTTCTGTGATCTGTCTTCTGACCTTATCACTCAACTAAAACTGCTTTTTTCCAAAGTTACCAATGATCTCTTAATTGCCAGATTTAATGGTAATTTCTCAATAGTCATCCTTTTTGGCTTCTCTTTTGAATTTGACAAAATTGATCATCTTGTTCTGTGTGCTTTTTCCTCTCTTTGTTTTCTTAACAATGCTCTCTCTTGGTTCTCCTATCTTCTTCAACTGTTCTTATATGTCTCCATGTCATGCTTGCTTATCTGTAAGTGTTTTCCAAGGATCTATCATGGACCCTCTTCTCTTTTCTCTCTCACTTGGTAAAATCATTAACTTCCATGGGTTTAATTATTCTCTATAAAGAGGATTCCCAGCTCTGTGTTTCCAGCTCTACCCTATCTCCTTAGCTTGTCACATATCACCAACTGCATTTTGGACAGAACCAAAATAGAAATAATGATTTTCTATCTTTCCCTTGAATTTATCCGTCACTATCAAAAGCACCATAATCTTCCAAGCCACCCAGGTTTTTAAACTTGGTGTCATCTTACCTCCTCACTCTCACCCCTCACATCCTTTTTTTCACAAGATTTCTTTTACGCATGTCCTTCCCTTCCCTTAAAGGCACCACTTAAATTGTGGCCATCATTCCTTCTTGTCTGGACTCTTGCAATTGGTCTCCCTGACTTGAGCTTCTCTCCACTTCAAATTATCCTCCACATTGATTGTGAAAGTGATTCTCTTAAAGTGTGAGTCCATGACTATGATCACTGCTCCCCCACCCCAGACTCTATACACTCCAGCCATTCCCAATTCGCTCCAGAAACAAATATAAAATCCTTTACTTGGTGTTTTAAAGTCTCTATAATATGGTCCCTTCCTTATTTTCCAGTATTTTCACGCTTTAGCCCACTCCACACACTCTATGCTATACTGACCCGTTTATTGTTCCTCAAACACTGTACTACAATTTGTATCTCACTAACCTTGCTCTGACTCCCACACCTGGAATGCTCCTGCTCCTGTAATTCATAAATTCTCTGTGTTCCTTTAAGATGCAGCTTAAAGGCTATTTCCTATAGAAAGCCTTCCCTGATCTCTTTCCTCAGCTCCCTGCTCCTTCCTACCCCCACTGCCAGCCTTTCCCTCTAAGGTTACCTTCCCTCTCCTCTGTATCGATCTTGTATGTGCTAACTTATTTACATGCTCTCTTTCACATTGGAAAGGAATCCCCTGTTTCTTTCTTTGTATCTTTGCATCCAGTGTGCTTAGCACAGTGCCTGGAACATAGTAAGAGCTTAATAAATGTTTCCTGATTGATTGGGTGTGACATGCTCAGATTCCTGTTTTAGGAGTATGACTTTGGCAGCTGTGTGGAGGACGGATTGGAGTAAGGAGACAGTAGAGGCAGGGAGACCAGTTAGCATAGCAATAGTTCAGGTAAGAGGTGATAAGGATTGAACAAAAAGGCTACCTTGTAAGTAGAGAGGAGATCAAATACAAGAGATGTTATAGATGCGGAATTGAAAAATCACACAATTGATTTGATATGAGTGTGAGAAAAAGTAGAAAGGCAAGAATGAAACTGAGCTTGGGAACCTGGGGACTAGGAAATTAGTAGTATCCTCAACAGACATAGGGAAATTGAGCAGAGGAGTGGGTTGGGGCAGGAAGGGGAGAGGGGGCTGGAGATTAAAACAAATTCTTCCAGATGTCGGCAACAAAAACTTAGGTGTTTTGTTTTGGTTGGGGTGGTATTTTAACAGCAGAAACAAGAGTTATAGCTATTCAGTCTTAGATTGTTGTACCAAAGTTTTTTTTAAATTTTAATTAAAATTTTTAATCAACATCAACCTACGTTCTATATAATTTCTTTTATTCTTCAAGGTTTCCTGTTGGCATTTGGTTGGATTCTTTTAGTGGAAGAGACAGAATTAATTTTTTGAAAGTCATTGCTCATCATGAGATAAGTCCAGAACCACTAAACACCAGGACTGACTAACATTTCTATGCTAGTATGCTGGTATGAATTTGTTCTTCTCGTTCCCCCTTGCCCATCCAGTCAGTTAGTTGGCCAATCCATTTCTTCTCCGTTATCCTTGCTGTATGTAATCCAGTCATCATTTCCCTCCCCCCAAAATAGATAGCCTAGTATTTACATTGCTTCAGGCCTTCTGCCTCAAGTATCTCCCCACTCAGGTCTTGCTAACTCCATGCTTAGCATGTCACCTCACTGTCAGTAATCAATTTTCAACCATGATAATTATGCAGAGATATAATATATAAAAAGCATTTTGCAAATATTAAGGCACTATATAAATACTATTATCATTATTCCCCCTTTACACACTCTAAGGTCTGACCACATTAGCTACCCTACTTTTCCTCATATGAGACATAAGCTTTGCCTCCTGTCTCTTTATTTCTGTCGGTTCTCCATGCCTTGAATACAATCACTCCTCATATCTGCTTCTTGGATTCCCTAGATTCCTTTATTGCTCAGTTCAGAGACCAACTTCTACGTGAAGCCTTTTCTGATCCCACCAGCTATTAATGCCTTCCCCAACAATCTTTAATTTGTATCTATCTTGTACATATTTTTCATATATATGTATGTGTGTATGTATGTGTGTATGTATGTGTATATATGATATATGTATGTGTATGTATATATGTGTGTGTATGTGTATACACATATCCATATACATGTAAGTTCTGTAAGGGGAGGGATTGTTTTATTTTTATCTGTATCTCCACCACCTAGACTAGTCCATGTCACCTAGGATACACTTAACAAATGCTTGCTGATGGTTTGGCACGTAGTCATCTAGAGAGATTTCACACATACAATCATAGATCTCAATCTGGGAATGGCTTGACATGCCATGGAATCCAACCTTATCATTTTACAGATGTGAAAATCAAGTTCCAGGGAAGGGAAATGATTTGCCCAAGGTCACGCAGGTAGTAAGGTTTAGAGGTGGGATTTGAATCTATCTTACTTGCCTTTGCAAATTTCTGGGCTTTGACTGTTACTACTGTTGTTATTAATGTGATGAACAGAGATTTAATATGGCTGGGCTTGCAATCAGAAAGACTTATTTTCATGAGTTCAAATTTGGACTCAGACACTTACTAGCTTTGTGACCTTGGGCAAGTCACTTAACCCTATTTGCCTCAATTCCACATTTGTAATGAACTGGAGAAGGAAATGGCAAACCACTCCAGTATCTTTGCCAAGAAAACCCCCAAAAGGGGTCATGAAGATCAGACATGACTGAAAGAAAGTGAACAACAATATGGCTAGCTCAGCAGTGCAAACTGACTGGAATTTAGTAAGTTTATTTTCCTAATGGTGAACTATTTATAGATTTATAGAAAGTTTCTTCAGGTAGAATGGATATGTTGGTGTTAAACAAGGATTTTCTTCTAATAGAGATGCCCAATAGAGGAAAAGAAATCAGGAATTCTCATCTTTCTTTCAGATCTGAGGCATGCTTTCAGAAAACTGGTAACCCTTTCCCACAGACTAGTATTCCTCCGTAGGGAAAATGTATCTTCTCTGGGTAGGATTTGGAGAAATAAACATGGTAGCTATAAGAAGTGAAGAGATAGGCTGAGTCTAAGAGCTAATTAGATGAGCCTCTTGCACTGACAATCACAGGAAAGACCGGTCAATCCACAAATGGTTATTATATTTAAATCAAATCTATCTTTGTGTCTGTTTCCTTCAGCAGCAGGTATTTACCTTTCTTCTTCCTTCAATCTTACTCCCTGTTAAAAATCTTAATTAAAATGTTTTCATAGCAATTCAATTTCCTCAGAGAAAAGTACAGTGGAAATGTGTGATGCCTGTAGCAGAAGGGATGTCTAGGTTGTTTTCTGGCTCAGTACTAAGTGTTGTATAAATCCCATGCCATATGAAACTGAAGACAACAAGGATAATAAACAAACTCAAGTGACACTGAAATGTTACACCTGTTTCCATCGGGCCTTCATGTAAGATGACTTGAGGAGACAGCTTACATGAGGTCTTAGAGACTGGCTTATGTTTTAAGATTCCTTCTGTGCTCTTCCTAATTTCTTTTGCTAGTCATGTAAAGCCAAATGTGTAGACTAATTCTTCTTCCACATAGATGCAGAGCAAAGTTTTAGATTGAATCCAATGGAAAGTCAATCCGAGATTAGCATGTGAAAAAACAAAACAAAGACATCTAGTCTCAAGATTCTTGGACAGAGGTTTTTACCCTGAGGGTTCATGAACATGTCCTTTTATCATTTGATAACTATATCTTAATATAATTGGTTTTCTTTGTATTATGCATAATTCCTTATATATTTATGTATATATGTTTACATCTGTGATTTATCAATTTTATTTTATGCACTTAAAAACATTATCCTGAAAGGGGTCCATAGGCTTCACCAAACTGATGACAGGGTCCTTCACATACACACAGGGGCACATACACACACACACACACACACACACACAGGTAAAGAAAGCCTGACTTAGAGGAAACCTGAAAAACTCAACAACCTTAAATTCCTTTTGCCTATAGTACCCTATTACTTTGTGACTATCCTTGAATTCTCTGTCCTTCAAGGCTAAAACCAAACACCATATCACTTTCTTGTTTACTGCAATGCAGTGATTACACACACACATACACACACACACACACACACACACACACACCCCTTTTGATTTTACTATTGGCACCACTCATCTGTCATTTATTCTATGATGCCTCATCCTGTTATAGAGTCAGTGAGAAGCCAGTGAGAAGGCATGGTGAGATTGGGGCAGGGAGCAGCAGAGGACGGGTCAGAGCCTGCTCAGAATTCTCTGGCCAGGTTGGGAGTTGCTATTTGCATAGAACAGCCCCAGAATTCTGTGGCCAGTGTGGCAGTTGATAGTGTGAATATACCAGAGGGGATTCTGGGGGTGAGGTCAGAACAGCTTCTTAACCTTAGAGCCACTCAATTCTCTTTCCCTTTGAAGAAGCTGAGTCCTGAGGAGATTTACCTCGAGGGGTGGTGGGTACGCAAAATCTTCAAAATAGATTTCTGAACAGAAATTAGGTGAGAGTTGAAGTGAGAGTCCAAGGGAGAAGGGCAGCAGAGCTTTGGTCAAGTGAAGAAGCTGGAGATGGTGGAGATCAGGGTCAAGCAAGAGCTGAGCAGAATTCTGGAGAGAAGCTGTTAACTGAAGAATTCTGAGAAGATGTCAATGGTCAGAACTGCTCTCAGCTTAGGTTGAGAACTGAACTTTATAAAAAGTCACTAATGGAGAGAAGCCTAATCTCTAAAAAACAACAGAAAGCTTCCCAGCTGTTGGCTGAGAATGATGCCTGAGGAGATCTGTGCTCCCTTCTGCCAAGGAGATTACCAACCCAAGCCGCTCTAGTAGATAAGGACTGAGGGTTTGACAGCTCTCAAGGCAGCACCTCCAGACCTAGCCAAAATCACAGGAGGTTGGATGAGACATGGGACAGCTGAGATCGCTGCCCTTCAAGGAAAAGGCTTATTGACCACAATACCTCAGTGTCCACCACCACCAACAGTGCAGGTGGAGGTAGCTAAAAGAACTGGGGAAAGCTGAAACTGCGGCATTCAAAATGGATGTTGTGCAGTATATTCGAGAATGCTGAAAATATCTGGGGTTGACCACCAGCTGGAGCCAAAGAGAACAGCGCTTGGTCAAATACAACAGAGTAGCACCTGGCTGAGAACCACAGAGAACAACATCTGTCTAGGCATAGGTCTAACAGAAGGTGGTGCAATGGCATTAGTAGAAGATATCAGCAAATTTGCAGCAAGAAAGGTATGAATTACCTTTCAATCAGCCCATCTTGGTTACAAGTATTCCCTATATGTGCATCTTTTCACACAAGTGCTCTGGCCACAGATGGTCTCCATCCTTATTGATCCATTCTTCTCAAGAAATATACAGGTATGTTTGATTTAGCTTAAAGTTATCATATCTTATTATATTTTACATTATTATGCAATTAAAATGTCTTTGTTACGAGCTGTATGTCATATGGCTGGATGGTTAAAATGAATATATTAGTGAGAACTCATGAGATTTAAGTTTGAAAGGATTTTGACCAGACACATGCTGATAAATGTTTAATAATCAGCTCTCTGGGGGCAAAAAAAAAGGGGGCATTATTAACATTTTCTCCATCATTTTCTTAAATCTTAGACAATCAATGAAACATTAAATCAAGCCCTGATTTGTTTGTCAGCTGGTTTGAACTGGCTCGAGCACATCTGATTCTGCCATACAAAATAACTTAAACCTGGGGATAGCTACCTGGGGAGACCAGAGTAGGAGTGTCCTAGCTACCAGTTAGCTGGCCTAGGTTCTAGATATTTTGCTAGTCTGTGTCTTATCCAAACCATAACTCATGAACTACCACCAAAGCATTTTTTCAGTCAGCTATATGGTTCTGTCCCTCCTACATTTCTTCCCAAAATTGCATTCTGGAAATAGCTTATCTTCCTAGACCTCTCCTTCTTAACATTCTGTACCAGGACAGAATGGATTGGGACTGACATATCCATATTCCTAGATACCATACTTCCCCTAGTGCAGCCTCGGATCACATCAGCTTTTTGATTACCATAAACGACTGAGCCAAGGAGACTTCTCCCGTTGGATCATGTATCAGTTCTTGCCGCCCTCTCCCAGTATTTTTGCCGGCTGGAATACCACGGCAATCCTGGCAGCCTCCACACCCTGCTAATAAGGCCAGCTAGACAACCAAGAACACAGCAGTATGCCACTAGACCTATGCATAGCATAGCTTCTGTGGTTCTAAGTCCTTCAGGTACAGGATGTCTTGCAGAATCTCTTTTATTCCTCTTATTATAATGAGGCTGCTCAGTCCCACACTTCCTGCTTTTGCCTGGAGCCTACAGTCATGATTTCCCTAACTTTTTGATCATACACTCCTATCAGTAAAAAAAAAAATATATATATAGCCCATCCCCTGAATAATATATTTACTTACTTGTAAATTATATTTTTGTACCACTGTACTAATAATACTGGCACAAAAATGAAAATTTAAAAGAACAAGATAAATATGAAATAGTATTTGATCCTAGAGTCAATAGGGAATCACTGGAGTCTATTAAATGGAAAATTAGGTGGACAGACTGGCACTTTAAGAATATCAGTTGGCAGTTATGTGGAGGATAATAACATTTATAGAGCACCTGCTATTTGCCAGGCACTGTGCTCAATACTTTACAAATATTATTTCAAGTGACCCTCACAACCACTCTTGGAGGTAGATGCTAGTATTATCCTTATTTTACAGATGAGGAAACTGAGGCAAAAAGGTTACGTGACTAGACCAAGGTCACAGAGCCCATGAATGTCTGTGGCCAGATTAGAACTCAGCTCTTTCCTAATTCCAGGCCCAGATGCTATTTACTGTACCAACTAGTTGTCCCCATAGATGGATTGGAATGGAAGAGACTTGAGATAGAAATACCAGGCAGGAGGCCTAGTACCTGAACACGGGTAATGAAAGGAAGGCATAGATTTGACAGAAGTTGTGGAGGTAGAAGCAATAAGGTTTGGCAACTGATTGGATATGTGGGGTGAAGAACTGAAAATAACATAATAGTTTTGAGCCAGAGCATTAGAAAGATGGTAGAGGCCTTGACAGAAACAGGGAAATTCAGAAGGTGGTGGGAGTGGGGGGATGTTGTAATGAGATCTGCATGCAAGTTACAACCCACCCACACCTGCTCATCAACTGCAAGTGACTCCGTCCCAGAAACCAACCTTGAAAAAGAAGAGGCAAGCCTCTTACCAACCCTGCGAGAGGGGCAGCTGTGAAGTGTCTGAAGCTTGCACAGCTGTGTCTCATCATCCTCCAATAAATTCTCCTCAGGGTCACATCACTGGTTTTTGTGTGCACTGGGGGCTGGGGGGGGGGGAGATACACACTTTGGAGATGACATGGTTTAGAGATCCCTGAGAATCCATTGTAAAGTCCAATAGCCCAATGCAGGTTAAAGCACACACTGCTTCAGCAAGAAGTTATATTTATTTAGCTAGCAAGGTACTTTCCCTGCAATGCCCCATGTGAAGGGATTGATGAAAGTATATTACTCCCCTTTTAAAGATGAAGAAACTGAATTTCAGAAAAGCTTAACTGACTAAGCTAGTGTCAAAGCTAGGGCTCATATGCAGATCTTGGGATCCCAAGAAGTTCTACCCTGAAGTAAAAGAAGTAAAACATCCCAGGATGAGGATACACAGAGAGAAATGTATCCCAGGGCCAAGACCAGTCTCATAGGTCCCAAGGAAATAAAGGAAATTTACACTAAAGTACCAGCAGGAAAAGCCACATCTCAGACCCCGGAATAACTCTCAATTCTCAGCTATTCTGCTGAGATATAACACCTCTAACAGGCCAGCAAGAGTAGCATAGCACATTCCACAAACACCATGCTTGAGTTACCCAACTGTGCCGGTCGCGCGGTGCACTCTCCTCCTATAAGGAGCAGGCTGCCAGGGTCATACTTACCAGTCTTCGGTGCCCACCCGGATAAACACAAAGACGAGCCAATCAGGAGATGCAAACACTCGAGCTTTATTCAGAGGCCATCACAGCAAGGCCAAGCAGAAAAGCCAGAGCAAGAGAGCAGGAGCAAGAGAGAGTGAGCTCTGACCCCTACCGCCCCTATATACCTTCCTAGCCCCTCCTCCTCAGCCTGCCTACTAGTCATTGATTGTAGGATCAGATACCGGAAGGGGATGTCTGGGGTTAGCGCTGCACCAAGGGAGAGGACGTGACACAGGAGGCTAGGCCTGGATACAGGAAGGAGACGCCTGGGGTTAGCGCTGCACCTAGGGAGAGGACTTGACACAGGAGGCTAGGCCTGGATACAGGAAGGAGACGTCTGGGGTTAGCGCTGCACCTAGGGAGAGGATGTGACAAAGGAAGCTCATTCTCTGCTGTCCCACTCCCACATGGCACAGTCCCCTGCCTCAGGAGCACATGCTCTGGCTACTTCTCCGTATCCTGTTCCTACCCCAGTTCACCACAAGTCCACATGGCACAGCCCCCTGCCTCAGGAGCGTGAGCTCCGGTTACTTCCCCGTATCCTGTTCCTACCCCAGTTCACCACAACTCCACATGGCACAGCCCCCTGCCCGGGAGCGTGAGCTCCGGTTACTTCCTAATATCTTGTCCCTGCCTCATCTTGCCACAACTCCAATGTGGCACGTAGCCAACATCAGACAATCCCTCACAATTCCCCCTTCTTGTTTAATTGAGGGGACAGAGACGGGGTCTCAATACTAGGGCCTCGGTTATGAGTGCCTCTATTGAACCTCTAAGAATCCTAAGGAAACATCCTAATATAGTGGGTAGTAACAATAACAGTATAAATGCAAAAAGAGCTGTAAATGCCCAGTGGGTTATAAGGGAGGGGATGGGGAAAGAGGTATGCTTAATCCAATCGCTAAGGTGATGAACAATATCATCAGTCTTGTGCTGGTGCCAAGTGTCAGATATGTTCAGCGCCAGTCTAATTAACACCCGAAAAGCCTGGGGAGTGTCATTTATGCTTTGTGAAAGGGTGTCGCAAGTGGCATTATGGTTTAAGGGTGTTACACAAATGGATCAATATCGGCCATCGCATGGCAACTGCTGTCTCAATTCCAACCACATAAGTTCATTCCCAATATCCTGGGTAGCCAATGCTATTTTTTGAATCTGCTCCTCCAGCTGCTGATCGATATCAGCCTGCACTTGGAGGGCATGGGCGAATTTATTGGCCAGCTCCTCTATTCGTGAGGCAAGCAATTGCTGTCCGCTATATAAGTCCTGTATCTGGAACACCTCGAAGATGGATGCTGCCAACGCAAGTGCCCCCAGCCATTCTCTCTTGTGTCGACGATAATTGACAGGGGTGCCCAGGGCACTGGAGCTGA
This sequence comes from Vombatus ursinus, assembly GCF_900497805.2. Classification (NCBI taxonomy): domain Eukaryota; kingdom Metazoa; phylum Chordata; class Mammalia; order Diprotodontia; family Vombatidae; genus Vombatus; species Vombatus ursinus. The sequence goes on from NW_020954590.1 coordinate 57,066,160, forward strand.
CGCAACCTGTGACAAAGTCCCGATCGCGCAAAAAAGTGAAAACAGTTTACTCAGTTTAGTCATCCTGACTGTCTTTTCTATCTGCTCTCTCTGAATTTTCTGTTGACTGTGTTTCTTCTCCCGTCCCTGTTGTCTCTCCCGGGGCTTCTTCAACTCGTTTTGTTCTTCTTTCTGGTACGCAGCGGCTCTGGCCATCAGGATCTGTAAGACATAAATACCCCGGCCCTCTCCACAACACTACAGATGGGCCTTGCCAATTTCCCTCATTGTCCTTCCAGAGGACTTTCTGGTTAAGGGATGGTGCATGTAGTGCTGTTTTTAAGGGGCCAGTTGAATTACAAGTGGGTGGTGTTATTAGCTGTAGCATGCTAGGGGATAGGCCCGTGTCTCTATCTAGACAGAGAAAATTGTATGTATATAAAGCTTTAACCACGTCTGCCTGGGTGGGCCACCGCCCGGAGCCCCGACCTCCTACTCCCCCTTTTTGTTTACTGAGGGTAGCTTTCAAGGTACGATGGGCTCGCTCAACAATAGCCTGACCTGTGGGGTTTAAGGGATCCCTGTAACATGCTTAATGCCAAAGGATGTAAAGAAGGCAGTCATTTGTGTAGATAAATAGGCAGGCCCGTTGTCAGTTTTAATGACGTGAGGGATCCCCACAGAGGCGAAGCAATGGTACAGATGCTTAATAACTGATGGGGTGTTCTCCTTACTGGATACAGTGGCCATCATAAATTTGGAAAAGGTATCCATGCAGACATGGATAGCGACATGGCCAAGGTGAGTAACATCCATTTGCCACAAGTCATTGGGAAAAAGACCTCGTGGGTTAATCCCCTTACTGGGTGGAGGGGGGAGAAAAGGAACACAGCGCATGCATCGCCTCACAATTTGTCGAGCCTGTTCACGAGTTAAACCGTACAGGCGTCTCAGGGAGCTCGCTGGTAGGTGTAAAAAATCATGGGCTTGTTCAGGAGGGGTGAGGACTGGCAGTAGGGAGCACTGTAAAGCACGATCCGCTACATCATTGCCCTCAAAAATGCCTCCTGAGGTGGACTGATGAGAATAAACATGGAGCAAGCATGGAGGATGGCAAAGAGCTCATTTTTCTGGGTAGAGTCATAGGGGGTTTCTAATACTATTATTTCCTTGGAGGCCTCATGATAAATAGAGGCCTTTCGGTTTTTTGTAGCATCAGTGAAAACATTTGGGCCTTGAACAGGTTCTCCCATAACCTTTCGTTGGGGTGGTGCTAAGGTTATTTGCTCTAGCATAGGGAGGAGCAGGAGGCAGGAGGAATGGGGACTCACCTCGGCCCATTGGGAACAACATGCCCATGACCAATAGATTTGCGTAATGGCTTCTCGCAGTCCAGGGTCAAAAGGTAAGTAAAGTAAAGGTCGCTGCCCAGACAAGTGGACAGCCTTTTGTACAGCAGCTAAGACTAGTTCCCCTAACATCTCATAATAATTTGGCCCCACCTTGTGAGCCTTCTTTGCATATACAAATTCTAACAATTTGGGACCTTGGTGTATAACACAAAAAGGGCTCTGTTGATTGACCAAGGAGACCTCTATTGTACCTTTGGGGTCCCATCTGGTGGTCTGGGCCTGGTCAGCAAGTGAGAGTATTTGGGACACTGCCGCCTTAGCAGCAGGAGTCCATGCCTGAGGGGAGTTCAAATCTGAATTTCCTTTTAATATATCATATAAAGGCTGCATTACAGCAGGAGGAATGGGTGTGTGGGCCCGGAGCCATTGGATCTGTCCTACTAACTTTTGGAAGTGATTCAAGGTGGTTATTTTATCAAGCCCTAGTTCAGGAATTTGATTGATAATAGAAATAGCCTCCATACGAAGGCCAAGGTATGTGAGTGGGTAATTTTGTTGGACTTTGTCAGGGGCCACCACCAAACCATAATGAGCAAGAGCAGAGACGGTTTCTTTTACCAATCTTGCTAGTGTCTCATCAGTGCTAGTGGCTAATAAAATATCATCCATATAATGAAGTATTGTGGCTTTAGGCCATTTGTCCCTGATAGAGTCCAGCACTCTCCCCACATAAGCCTGGCATAAGGTGGGACTGCAGCACATTCCTTGGGGCAGGACCTTCCACTGATATCTTAAATCTGGTCTTGCATTATTGGTAGTGGGTGTGGTAAAGGCAAATCTCTTTCTATCTTCTGGGGATAATGGGATAGAGAAAAAACAATCTTGGATGTCTATGACTGTCACAGGCCATCCAGAAGGCACTAAATTAGGGGAGGGGAGGCCAGGCTGTAGGGTTCCCATGGGCTCTAGGGTGGTGTTAACCACCCTGAGGTCTATTAACATTCAAAATTTCCCTGATTTCTTTTTTATTACAAACACTGGGCTGTTCCAGGGGCTGGACGTGGGCTCAGTGTGCCCCGCCTGTAACTGGTGCTGCACTATATCACGTAAAGCCTGGGCTTTCTCTGCAGGGAGGGGCCATTGGGGTACCCAGACTGGGTTATTAGATCTCCATGTTAGAGGAGTGGGTCTGATACAAGAAAATTTTTGTTGTTGCCCAACGGCCCTAATTAAAAATCCTGGGGGGGTGGTATATAAACAGATGCCCCACAAGCCTTCAAAATATCCCTTCCCCATAAATTGTATCTCAAACCAGCAACCACTAGGGGTCGGATGGTCCCTTGCTTATCCGCGAATTGCCAGGGCAGCTCCTCTGCTGATACCCATGCTTGTTGCGCCCCTCCGACCCCGTTGATCGTTGTGGCATCCGTTTGGACTGGCCAAGATGGGGGCCAAAATAGTTGTGAGATGACAGAACGATCAGCTCCTGTGTCTAATAATCCCTTGAAGGATCACCCCTTAATTTGGATAGTTGCCCATGGCTTACTGTGTTCTATATGTTGTACCAAATTAATATCATTATTGTGGCCATCCAACAGGGGGAGGGCTTGAGCCACTACCTCCCCTTTGTCTATGTAAGCTGCCGAATCATGTGGGTTAGTTACTATAATCTGTTGCTGGGGTTGGTGAGCAATAACCGTGGTGTGCACAATAACGGGGGTATATAATGAGAGGCCCACCATGAGGGCTGCTTGGAGGGCAGAATCCAGCCCAGTCACTGGCACTATGGTTGTATCTCTGGGGTTGATTTGGAAATTTCCTTTGCTGTAAAAGGGAAGTCCGAACCACAGGGTAGAAGTCGGAGATATTCCTGATGCAGCCCCGAAGGCACATTCTGAGGGGGTTGGGCTTCCATCTGGTAAGCTTGTTGAGGGGCCCTCGAGGGACCCCTTGCCCCATTTCCTGACTTCGACTTGAGGCATTCCTTAGCATAATGGCCGGATTTGTTACAATTGTAACAAATTACCTTAGGGTGGGCTCCACCAGGTTTCTGGCAGCATTGCGCCTTGAAATGACCGGCTTTGCTGCATTGACAACACAATTTAGTCTCTTTTGTTTTCAGCACTTCTGATAGCCCTTTCGAAACGATCGCCTGTAGGCGGGCCACGAAATCCGGGAAGGGTTTATCAGGACCTTGTTTAATCTTGGTCATGGAGGGCCTTTGCTTCCCAGAAGCCTGAATCTTATTAAAAGCCCATTGGGCACATTGGGAGATAGCTGCATACACTGTACTTACTGCCTCTTTTAACTCCTTAAATTTCTTCCATTCTAGAGGGGCCCGGGTCCTCCCTCTGTCGGATAAGTCTGGGGGAGGGGGCCACGCCTCCGCATGATAAGCGGAGCTTTCCTTGCTATGGCTTCCTGCTCTCTTGCTCCTGCTCTCCTGCTCCTGCTCTTGCTTTCTTTTCCCTCTCTTATTCTCCCATTCCCTGTTTCCAGTGTCCTCTGCCTCACTCCCTGATTCTTCCTCACCACTGATTTCCGCTTCTTTCACTCTTTTATATACTTCTTTCCCTAGCACCTCCCGATCTGGGACCTTAACAAACATCTGTCCCATCTTCCTTCCTTCACAGTATTGGCTACGGGTCTTGTCTCTCTTTCCGCGACCAGACCAGCTGATCCACGGGGCCCCTGGCCTATTTCCTCCACCCCAAATTGGGCACCACTTGTGCCGGTCGCGCCGTGCACTCTCCTCCTATAAGCAGCAGGCTGCCAGGGTCATACTTACCAGTCTTCGGTGCCCACCCAGATAAACACAAAGACGAGCCAATCAGGAGGTGCAAACACTCGAGCTTTATTCAGAGGCCATCACAGCAAGGCCAAGCAGGAAAGCCAGAGCAAGAGAGCAGGAGCAAGAGAGAGTGAGCTCTGACCCCTACCGCCCCTATATACCTTCCTAGCCCCTCCTCCTCAGCCCGCCTACTAGTCATTGATTGTAGGATCAGACACCAGAAAGAGATGTCTGGGGTTAGCGCTGCACCAAGGGAGAGGACGTGACACAGGAGGCTAGGCCTGGATACAGGAAGGAGACATCTGGGGTTAGCGCTGCACCTAGGGAGAGGATGTGACAAAGGAAGCTCATTCTCTGCTGTCCCACTCCCACATGGCACAGTCCCCTGCCTCAGGAGCACATGCTCTGGCTACTTCTCCGTATCCTGTTCCTACCCCAGTTCACCACAAGTCCACATGGCACAGCCCCCTGCCTCGGGAGCGTGAGCTCCGGTTACTTCCTAATATCTTGTCCCTGCCCCATCTTGCCACAACCCCCACGTGGCATGTAGCCAACATCAGACAATCCCTCACACCCAACCTTTGTAGTCAGTGTCTCTCTGTGTCTGTCTCTGTCTGTCTATCTCTCTGTCTCTCTCTGTGTTTGTCTTTGTCTCTTTCTGTTTCTGTGTGTCTCTGTCTGTCTCTGTCTCTCTGTCTCTCTTTCTCTGTCTTTGCGTGTCTCCCCTTCCCTCCCTCCCCTCAGCACCTTGGGTAGGAGAGGTGAGACAAAGTGATTAAGGCTTCATTGCATGGCACTGCCAGCCACATACCCTATCTGTTCTCTCTGCCTTCAGTGGTTACTTAGAGAGCAGAGGAATTACTGTTCTTTGGACTTTTCATCTTTCCTTGCTTGCCCGGCGGCAGGGTTTCTGCAGCTTCCTCACCTAAAATTTCTGCCCTTGCACAGTAACTACATAGTGGGTAGGGGCTTCATAGAGATCTGCCTCCTCCACCCCTCCCTGTCTGACCTACAGAGAATGGGAAATTCCATAAAACTTTTTATTTTTATTTTTTAACATGTTTAAGTGTGACTAGTTCCTGGGAGTGAACAAATAGACCACAGAAATAATAAGAAATTCAGGTCACCCAAATATTGTTTGAACTTTTAAACATTTTTTTGAAAAATTATTTTTAGGGCAGAGTTTTGTCTGGGTCTCCTCTTGCCCTTCAGGATGTCAGCAACCCTCTGAGGCTGCATGGTATTTAGAAATGGTTTCAGCAAATTGCTCCAGCCTACCACCTTCTGGTAATTGCTCCAGAGCTACACTTTGAAGCACTTTTGACTTTTTAGAGCAAGCTTGGAAGATTAAGGGCACTGGGGCAAAATTATATTAGGACTGAGAAAATACAAGCTATTGCTAGCTAGGGAGTAAACAGAATGGGCTTTCCCAACATAGTTTCTGTGAAGGTGACTTTGTGACAATGTTTTCTTAAGAAAGGGCTAAGCCAAGTTAATCTTAAGTAGACTGTTTTTTCCCTATGGGTAATGGGTACACAAAATTCAGACCCTTATGCATGGTCCAGAAGGACTCTGATTAATGAGAGGATGGTTTTCAACACTATGTTGCTTATTATTTCTGGTTTTTTGTTTTTGTTTTGTTTTGGCTGGGCAGTGGGGTTAAGTGACTTGCCCACGGTCACACAGCTAGTAAGTGTTAATGTGTCTGAGGTGGGATTTGAACTGAGGTCCTCCTGAATCTATGGCCAGTGTTCTATTCACTGCGCCACCTAGCTGCCCCCGATTATTTCTGAAACAAAACAAAAATGCTAGAGTAAATAGGTCTTGAGAAAGGAAGGAATACATCTAAAGTTATTCTCTAGTAGTTAGTGATTTACATGGGGTAGAGGAAGGGAGAAGAGAAACAAGGTACACTCTGATCCATTTTTGCATGTCCACTTTTAGCACATGTAGAAGGATAAAACAATGCTGTGTATCCTTGAGGAGAAAAGGAATTAGGTATCCCTAGAAGGGAGCTGTGTAAAGTTTCCAATTAATCTAATAATAATAGCTCTTCTTGGTCACTGTTTATGTGTTATTGACACATCTTGCCTCTCCTTTAATGCAGGAAGAAGTGGAACCACATGAAATAGAGCTGGACAAAAGCCCTCAAAAACACCTGCACACACAGGATGGTTACAGCAGCATAGACAGGGGCAAAATGGATGAGAACAAGCAGTGCCCAGATGCTTGCCTGATGCCATGTCCACTGCTCTTGAAGGGAAATCCTCATGCAGCAGTGCAGGCCTGCTCTAGGGTAGGATCAAGTTATCCCTAGACTAAAGGTCTCCCAAGAATATTGGAGAAGATAAAGGATTTTTTGAAGCAATCCTAGGATGGCCAGGATGGAACTCCAGACATGTCTTAGAGTGGGTCCAAGTCCCAAAGTTTTCCTCTGAAACTAAACCAGCTTCTCAGGGATAAGAATGGCTTATTACAGATAAGAATCCTCCAGCCCCAGCCTAGCCCTACATTCCCTCTATACCATCAGTTTTTAATCCCTTTCCTACTTTGTTGCCTATATTCTTTCCTCCTTACCTTTATTCACTCTTTCCTACCTTCACTTCTTTTTTTTCTGACTCCTTTTTCATCCCTTGCTGCATATGCATTTCACTCATACCTCCTAGCCTCTTCCATCCTCAGACCTCTAATGATGAAGGCAGCCAGTTTTCTCATACTGCCTCCCCTACTCCACCTCTCTTCTCACCCAATGCAGTCTTTCCCCAGAGTGTCTCTTGCTCACAGATAAACTCTGGTTCCTGTCTTTAGTACTCCCTCTCACTTCACTGCCCACAAAAATGCCCACTTCCTCAACTACTTCTGCTGTGTTAGGAAAGCCTCTGACTGAGCATCGGCACAACACTGTGTACATGGTAGGCACTTAGTGTTTGTTGAGTTGAATTCAACTAATTCACATGATTTCTATTCTACAAACATTTATCAAGCACATACTATGTTCAAAACACTGTGCTGGGGACACAAAGAGAAAAAGAAAACAAGCCCTGCCCTCAAGGAGCTTATTGACTCTATTTGAAGGGAACGTCAACATTTCTATGACAGCCGCAATGTCACTGAAGTCCACCAGCCATTACTGACCCCCTTTCCATGTTTCTAGTGCCCTCTTGAAGCTATCACAGATAAAAAGCAATTTTCAAGGCCCCGTGTTAGTTATTGGGGTGGGAGGAATGTTTTTAGGGACATGATAGGAGTTGGAAAGGAATGTGTGTGTTTCTTCCCAGCTTCAAAAAGACTCAGAAGGAGGGGCTGACTAGGTGAAAGGCACAGAAGTGGGGAAGAGGTGAATGGAATTCATTACCCTAACAAAGCTGGGAACAAGAACTGGAGGACCTTCTATTGGGTCTTGAAGTCTTTCAACTGGTAAAGTATCCATTTGTGTTATCAGCCAGAGAAAGCTATAAACTGTGAGACTGATAAGCAACAGAGCTGAAAATGTGTTGACTAGCCCTGATGCATTTTAGCCCAGGTGGTTTAACTCTGAGATGATACTTCCCTAGGTGGAGCTTCAGTGGGTGACATCTATGGAGGCAGAGTATAGGGCAGCAAAGCTGTGAGCTTCCAAACCTCGACAGGAGCAGATAGGGGGCAGAACAGCGAGGCTGTCCCTCGACCATGCCAAGGAGCTTGAAGGGTGGAGTTGAGAAGCAACCGCGAATTTCACTGCAGAGGTATAGAGCTCAGGTGAGGACTGGATTGTTCCAGTCACAGAAAGCACTGACCTCTTCCTCACCCCAGAGCATGTTTTCCAATGACTGACTTGAAAAGAAGGCCCTAAACCTCTCCCCACCAAAATAAGAACTTTTGGGCTATCATAATTTCTGTATGTGGGGCTGAGAATGATCCTATTGCTTCCTAACAATTGGAGTTCTTCAATAACTTCCTAACAACGCTATCCAAAAGTGGAATGCCCTTTGTCCAGAGGCCGCAGATCACCCCTCTTCCCCCATCCTCCAGAGATCTTCACAGAGAAGTCAGGTATGTTGTAGAAGGGATTCTTGTTCAGACATCGGCTGGACTAGATGGCTTCTGAGGACCCTACCATCTCTGAGATTCTGCAATTCTGCTTGACTTTGCCTCGTTATTTACTTTTCTATTCTATCCCAATTAAATACTCTGCTACTTCAGGTATGGCTCCTGCTTGATTTGTTCCTACGTCACATCCTGCTTGGGGACTTCAGCCACACGTTATAACTATACTGTTATACCTGAATACCGCCCTCAGGAGATTTACAGAGTGGATCAAATATGGATTTGTACCAATTCTGATTGTTAGAATTTCACTGGTGAGTGATAATTTCTTTGGAGAGTCCCTTAACTTCCACCAGCCATCTTTTCATTTTATGTGAAATTAGCTGTGAGTGGGGAAAAGCCAGCCCTTAAAAGTGTTTCTCTCCCACAACCGCTCCCACCTCCCCTCCCGTCACCTTCACCTTGCTTGCTAGAGAACAGAGTTGGTCATTGCTTCCCTCCTACCAAAGTTCTGTCAGCAGCCTTTCTCAGGCTTTCCTCCTTAGGGAGGGGGCCCTTAACTCCCACCATAAAGAAAATGGAGCTACCGCACCAGTGGTGTGCTGGTAAACACCAGCTGGTTTAGCATCGGAGGGTCTGGGGGGTGGGGAAGATGTATGCATGATACCCTTTTAAGCTTTCTCCATCACTTAAGTCTAGACAATCAACAAAACAATAAACCAATCCTGATTTGTAGTATTTACCAACTTCTGAGTTATAAATGTTCACACTTATAATTTAGCACACTATTGTGTCCCACCCAAAGACATGGGAATTATCATACATCTAAGCTGTTTTCCAACAGCTAAAGGAAGATGGAATTGCCACTTAATGAACTCCCAGAAACTCCAGACTGTGGGGCCCTTCTGCTAGAGAAGGGTGAGCATGGATATATCCAGGATTCTGAACCTAAGAGTGTTCAGAGGGATTCAGGCACCTTTTTGGTCTTCCTACTTTCTCCCCACCTCCCTAGAAATGCTAGTAGGGCAGCTAGGTGGTGCAGTAGATAGAGTGCTGGGCCTGGTATCAGGAAGACCTGAATTCAAATCTGGCCTTAGACACTAACTGTGTCACTCTGGGCAAGTCACTTAACCCATTTGCTTCAGTTCCTCATCTGTAAAATAAGCTGAAGAAGGAAATGGTAAACCAGTATCTTTGCCAGGAAAACCCCAAGTGGGGTCATGAAGAGTTGGACAGGACTGAAACAATTGAACAACAAAACGTAACTCTAAGTAATGTACATCCTTTTACACAAACCATTTATCTTTGTTAAATTCCATGTAGGTAACTAACAATTATGCCTATTTATAAGGTCTTTTTATTTTGTTTTGTTTGATTATAGCACTAATGTTTCTTCATGTAAACTCAAAAGAGCTTGTGGTTCATGTTGCATGATCATTCCCTTAAAACAGTAATTTGGGGAAACATTGGTTAGAACTAAAAAGATGTCTCTTCAAGGTTCTAAGGATGAAGCCTTCTTTACCCAGGCTTTTTTTTTTTTTTTTTTTTGTCACTTCATAATTCAACAGGCAGTTCTCTACTTATATAAAAGAATATCAGAAGTTTGTTCTGGAAGGAACTTCAAGGTCACATGTTCTAGATCAATCTATTCTTTAACTGTTGATTCAAAATATTGTGTATCTTCCTATAAGCAGATTTGGCCACAGGCAAAATTGAAAATTAATTGTAGAGTTGGCCCTGTTTCTAGACAAAGATAGACAAAAACTTTTAGAAGTGGAAGGGACCCAAGAAATCATCTAATATAGTCTTTCCTCATTTTCCAATATGGGAAAAAGATTTGGAGAAGCTAAATAACTCTTCCTCTTTTTAATCCTGATCAGGTTCTTGGTATCCCTCATCTACTCCCTAATTATTCAGAGTTTCAACATTGCAACCCTCTGCTTAGATATCTGCTTAGATCAGTGTGCCATTATCTTTTCCTCATCAAGTTGTAATTGTCTTTGAGTAGCATTCCCTTAGGGCCTTGCTAGATGACTTCCTTATGTCTTATAAAAAAATCAATCTCTGTTAAGGTACCAATGACTGATAGTTAACTAATATGTTATCATTATCAGGAAGAGACAAGTTTAGCAGTGACAATTGGAATGAATCTCAGTGAGGAGAGTGGGTGTTTCAAGCACCTTGTGCAAGAAAGATTTGGGGACAAGACCTTTCAGGGGCACCATTCAAAATAGCCACCCACTACTTTACCTATGAGATTTATATGTTCTGACATGGCAGAGAAAGGATTGTAACAAAGATTCCATAAGTAAATGGTTTATTTTTCATAATGAAAACAAATTCTCCCCAAAACAGTACATGTCCAAATAACCATAGTAGCTTTCTTCCCAATCTGAAGCATTAGATCTCAATGTCTAGCTAAGCATTCTGTAGTGAAGATAGCACATAGAAACTAAAGCAGCTGATGTGAAGTATGTAAAAAACATCTGGGGTTAAGTTTTAAGGTACAATAAATAGCAGCAGTGGGGAAGGAGGGAGAGGGAGTCAAGATGGAGTAGCAGTTAGCATTTTTGTCTTGCTCTCCCACCACATCTCCCCAACAACCTAGAAAATTAGCAAGACCAAATTCTGATGGGGAAAGTCAAGAAAATGGCACAATGTTTCATTTTTCCAGGCCAGGGAAGTTTATAAAGACAGGTCTGAAGACACTGGGATGGGGCTGGCCAGGAACATAACACAGTAGTAGCAGCAGCTGCAGGACAGGGAGCATTGCCCTGAACTTGCAGGACTGCACAGTGGGCCAACAGTGATTTCAGCAAAAGTCTACCAGAATTCAACCACACACAAGCCAATAGACCCACACCTGGTCAGGAATCTCTAGAGCATAGATCTAGGAGGGTAATGAACAGGCCTCTGCTCATGTCACACCACTTTGGAAGCACCAAAAACTTACAGGCCCCTGACCAAACTGTGGAAACAGCAGAAGTTCAGGTCAGGTACAGCCCTCTCACCTACCTCCCCCTCCACCATGCCAGAAATGAGCAGAGCCCAATGCTAATGAAGGCCACAGTCAAGAAGTAGGTTGGAAGAATGAATAAAGAAGAACCCTACCTGTCATAAAGAGCTACTATATTGACAGGGAAGCTCAAGACACAGACAGAAGAAAATGAAGACATTTACAAGCAAAGCCTTTAAGGAAAAAAATTCAGAAAGACCAAGATTTCCTAAAAGAGTGAAAGCAAAAGATAAAGAGCTAAAAAAGCTAAAAAAAAGAGGTTTAACATTGGCAGAGGAAAAAAAAATGGAAAAACAAGTGAGAGCTAACCAAGAAAATAAAGGCGGAAAAATAACAGCTTTGTAAAAGATATATAAAAACTTACTGAAGAAAATTACTTCTTAAAAATTAGAATTAACCAAGTGGAAGCTATTGGCTTCAGGAAACAAAATAACAAAATAAAGTCAAAAGACAAAGAAAAAAAATTAGAAGGAACTATATCCTACAGGAAAAAAAAAAAAACCTGACATTTAAAAAATAGATCAAGAAGAGATTATTTCAGAATCATTGATCTCTCTGAAACCCATGAACAAAAATAGAGCCAAAGCATCATATTTTAAGAAATTATAAGGGAACACTGCCCAAATATCTTAGAACAAGAGAGTAAAGTAGAAATTTGAGGATTCCCATCAATCACCTCCCAAAACAAATTCCAAAATAAAAACTCTGAGGAATATTGCAGCTAAAATCCAGAACTCCAAGGACAAAAATAAGATATTACAAGTAGCCTAAAATAACAATTCAAATAGCATCTAGCCATAGTCAGGATCACACAAGATTTTGAAGTCTTTGAATATGATGTTCCAGAAGGCAAAGAATCTAGGATTACAACCAAAAATAACCTATACAGAAAAACTGAATATAATCATACTAAGGAGTTGGGAGGGGGAAATGGACATTAAATGAAATAGTAAACTTTCAAGCATTCCTGATGAAAAGAACAGAGCTGAATAAATAATTTGACATTCAAATACAGGACTTAAGAGAAGCATAAAAAAGGTAAATAGGGAGAAATCATAAGGGACTAAATAAGGTTAAACTGTTTACATTCCTATATGGAAGGATGATATAGGTAACCCCTCAGAACTTTAACATCAATGGTCTTAGAAGGAGTCTAATTAGGGAGCTTAGGTGTGATTTTATTAAGTTTAGATGATCTCAAAGGAAAAATGTAAGGATAAGGAAGTTGAATGCACTGGGAGAGAAAGAATGGGAAAAACTGTCTTACATAAATGGAATATACAACGAAGAGCTTATACAATGGAAGGGGAAATGGGAGGCAACCCTTGAACCTCATGCGCATGTGAACTGGTTCAAGGAGGGAAGAATACTATGTGTATTAACACACAAGTTGGTTCCAGAAATTCATCTTATCAAATAGGGAAGAAGGGAAGGGAAAGGGGTTAAAAGAAAAGACAAGAGGGAAGGTAGAGTAAGGAAGGCAAAACAGACTCATAAAGAGAGGGTTCAAGGCCAAAAAAAAAGGATAAATAGGATGGAAGGAAATACATGACAATCAGAACTGTGAATATGAATGGGATGAAGTCATCTATAAGATGGAAGAGGATAGAATGGATTAGAATCCAGGATTCAACGATATATTGTTTACAAGAAGCACACGTGAAACAAAAAGATTCACATAGAATGAAAATGAGGCTACAGCAAAATATGTTGTGCTTCAACTGAAGCTAAAAAAGAAAATGGGTACCAATCACAGACAAAGAAAAAGCAAACATAGATCTAATTAAAAGAGATAAATAGGGAAACTATATTTTACTGAAAAGCACCAAAGACAATGAATTAATATCAGTACTAAACATATATATACCAAATGGCATAGGATCAAAATTCTTAAAGGAAAATTTAAATGGGTTACAGGAAGAAATAGTAAAACTATAATAGTAAGGGATCTCAATTTACTCCTCTCAGATGTAAATAAATATAAGCATAAAATAAAAAAGGAAGAAATTAAGGAGATGAATAATGTTTTAGAAAAGTTAGCTATGATAAACTTCTGGAGAACATGTATTAAGTATCTAATTGTGGAAAGAATAAAATCCTGAGTGGTAAGGAAAATACAAAATTTAGATAAATTAGGGTCCTCACCCACTCTCAAGGAGCATACAGTCTAGGGATAGCATACAGTCTAAGACCAGGAATTGAGCGTCATAATCTATGTAAAATCCAGGGATGCTTATCTTTTAAGCCTTTGCATTTTTATTGGAGAGGTAGCATTGAATAGTGGTAAAATACTGGTTAGCTACATGACCATAGGTAAGGCACTTCACCTCTATCAGACCCAGTTTTGTCATCTATAAAATGGGAGTCATAGTACATGTGTCACAGAGTTGTTAATTCAAATGATAATTATATGTAAAGGATAGAGATTGGACCTGTTATTTTGTTGCTGTAGGGAGCTTTCTCTAATAATGCAAGTCATTCCTGTCTCTGAAACATAAAATCTTAGAGCCCCGATAGGTTATGAGATTTGCTCTGAGTCACATGGCCAAAATGTGTTAGAGGAAAGGTTTGGACTCAGATCTCCTTGGTCTCAAGGTTGGTTGACTACTATGGCATGTTATCTTTCTTATTGGTAAAGTCTTTTATAAATGACAACTGTAACAATTAACCTTTGAAATTTCTTCTCGTTTGCTGTACGTACCTTGCCTTTCCCCATTATAATTTGTAAAAGAAAAAAAAATCCTTAAAAAGCCTGAGACAGGTTTATGCTTGCTTTTGGAATATCATTCTGAAAACTGCAATTGGACTGGGGGAGACCACTTCCAGAACTTGTGGCTAGTGGCAGTTGTAAAGAAAGATTGAACTAGATTGTTCCTGGAGTCTAACAATAAGTACCTTAGGCCCATGGTAATTGGTCCCAGACAGAAAGGCATTACATCTAAGGAAGGACAATACATCCAAGGTTGACCTGACAATGTCAGAACTTGTCAGCCCCTGGCATGTAATAATATTCAATGCCCTGACAGAGTCACATGTGCTGCTCTTTTCTCTTCATTTTTTTTTTGGGTGTGTGCTGTTCCTTATTACTACTGATTATTTACTCAATTACAGCAGAAATTTAAATTCTCTTTCCAAATCAATGCATTCCCCTCCAGTATTCCCAGCCAGGTCCTGTTCTGAAGGAATCCTATTTGCTTCCATGGCAGCAATGTATCTGAATCTTTGCCTCAGTGAATGAATTTGGCAAGAGAAGGGCTGATTAGAAAATGGAGAACTTCTGAAAGCACAAGTGTCTTGGGAAGTCAGCAGTGGTGGGAAAGGAGACACATAAAGCTCCCCAGCCCAGTCTATCTTGTGTTACTGGAATTTTATTAAAGTATATTTGAGCAGATATTTCTTAAAGTTTCCTCTATCTGGCAGAGCCACAAACATTTTCTTTTCTAAAACTTAGCAAAAGGTATGGGCGAAGATGGGGTATGCTAAAATGCTTCAGTTTTTTGTCATGCTTGTGGCCACCTCAGACCTTATCAAACTGGGAATTAAAGACCAGCCTCTTCTGTAGCATGGAAACTTGTATGGTTTAGATCAAGAATTCTCTAGCCGTAGCAGACAGCTACAGGCATCATCTGTATCATAGAGAGCAAACAAAGGAAAATTGCAAAGAAACTAGAAAGGTTGAAAAACTGAAGCAGTCAGCTTAGTAACAGTTGTTCCAGCAGCATCTCTCATTTACAAAATATGAAACAGGTATTCATCACGAATTTCCCCTCTGCACCTCTTCCCTGCCTCTACCCCCATCAAGCAACTTGATGAGCTCACAGGCCAGTGAACATTTGTCAGAGTGAGAAGAGCACTGATCCACAGAAGGTCTGGACAAGCCCATTGGTTACTTCATTAAAAGCACAAAAGACACTTCTTGGTTGGTTGACAGTGACTAGGGATGCCCTCAAGATGATTTGATTGGCTGAAACTCTTAGGATAATCTCTGTGAAGGAGCTACTCTTCTGTGCCAGCTTATGTAAGAAAGTTGGATAGATAATGTACTTTTCCATTTGTTCCTTTTTGTGTTTTTCCTTATGCCTTTCTTCTGGAGTGTGGGTATGGAAGGGTGAGGACTTCTCCCATCCAGTCTTCCATCCCCTCTTCTCCATGAGAATACAGCAGAAGCACATGTGAGTTGTATGTCTTTACCTACCCACAGTTGACTTGCCTACCAGCCTGAGAGTACAGATCTTGAGAGTAGACTTAACCAACCTAAGAGATGACTGCAGGTGAGTCAACAATGGTGTATCAAAAGTTCCTACAGAAATGCATGAGAAAAACAAATATATGCTTGTCCTCACAGACCAATAGAGGAGCTCTTGGACATTGTTACTGAAATCCTCCTTCCTGTGTAGAGGAGATACATCTTGATTTACTAGACATCATTATAGTAGAAAATCTGTCCTAGTAATCAGAGTTTTGCATAGGGAGGAAATTTGACCTAAGAAGCATTAAAATCCCAAGATGTACTCTATTAATGAGAGGGTTTTTTTTTCCTCTATCTGCTTTTTTTCTATTTTTCTATTTTAAAATTTATTTGAGTTTCAATTCACAGAACAAAGCAAGCATTTCCATAACATAGTACGATTTAAAAAAAAAATGGTTGCATAGCATGAAACTGCAAATCTACCATGTACAACTTACTATTCCCTCTAACTTTACAAGTTACCATGTAAATTTCTTTTTTTTTCCTTTTTTTTCTCTCCTCCTGTCTTCCCCTAATGGTAGCTATCTCTATGGCAGGAGTGGGGAGGGAAGAAAAAATAATATAGCTGCTACTATATACAATATTCTCCTGGTTCTGCTTATTTCACTCTTCATTTCATGCAAGTCTTTCTTAAAATAATATAGCTTGCATGAAATGAAGACTGAAGTAAGAGAGAGAGAGAGAGAAATAGTATGCTTTTTTGTATTCTGAAAATATCAGTTCTTTCTCTGGAGGCAGATAGCATTTTTCATGATGAATACTATAAGATTGTCTTGGATCATTGTATTGCTGAGAATAGCTAACAGTTCTTCATCATACAATATTGCTGCTACTGTATATAATGTTCTCCTGGTTCTGCTCACTTCACTTTGTATCAGTTCATGTAAGTCTTTTCAGATTTTTCTGAAGTCATCCTGCTTGTCACTTTTTATAGCATAATAATATTCCATTACAATCATATACCACAACTTGTTTGGCCATCCCTCGATTGATGTGTGTCCTCTCAATTTCCAATGCTTAGCCATCACCAAAAAAAGAGTTGATATAAATATTTTTGGACAGATAGGTTCCTAATCCTTTTCTTTTCTTTTCTTTTCTTTTCTTTTCTTTTCTTTTCTTTTCTTTTCTTTTCTTTTCTTTTCTTTTCTTTTCTTTTCTTT
>NW_020954590.1:57082742-57128256 GCF_900497805.2 Vombatus ursinus
TTTCTTTTCTTTTCTTTTCTTTTCTTTTCTTTTCTTTTCTTTTCTTTCTTTTTTAAATCTCTTTGGGATACAGACCTAGCAGTGATATTGCTGTATCAAAGGGTATGCATAGTTTGATTGCCCTTCAGGCATAGTTTCAAATTGCTTTCAGAATGGTTGGATCAGTTCACAACTCCACCAGTAATGCATTAGTGTCCCACTTTTCCCACATTCCCTCCAACATTTGTCATTTTCCTTTTTTGTCATATTAGACAAACTGATAGGTGTGAGGTGGTACCTCAGAGTTGTTTTAATTTACATTTCTCTAATTAATAGTGATTTAGAACATTTTTAAGTGATTATAGATTGCTTTGATTTCTTTGTTCATGTCCTTTTACCATTTATCAATTGGGGAATGACATATTCTTTTAAACTTGACTCAGTTCTCTATATATTTGAGAAATGTGGTCTTTATCAGAGATACTTGCTATAATTTTTCCCCTGTTTTCTGCTTTCTTTAAAAATTTTGGTTGCATTAGTTTTGTTTGTACACAACCTTTTTAAATTCTATATAATCAAAATTATCCACTTTATACTTTGTAATGCTCTTTATATCTTCTCTGGTCCTAAAGTCTCCCCTTATCTGCATATCTGACAGGCAAACTATTCCATGCTCTCCTAATTTGCTGATGCTATCACCCTTTATGTGTAAATCATTGTGCCCATTTTGACCTTATCTTGGCATACAGTGTAAAATGTTGGTCTATACTTAGTTTCTACCATACTGTTTTCCAGTATTCTCAGCAGTTTTTGTCAAATAATGAGTTTTTGTTTTAAAAACTTAAATCTTTGTGTTACCAAACACTGGATTACTATCATCATTTCTACAATGTGTTGTGTACCTAATCTATCCCACTGATCATTACTCTATTTCTTAGCCAGTAACAGATTATTTTGATAATTATCACTTTATACCATAGTTTGAGATCTGATGCAGCTAGACCACTATCCTTCATGTTATTTTTTTTCATTGATTCCTTTCATATCCTTGAGCTTTTGTTCTTCCAGATGCATTTTATTATTATTTTTTCTAGCTCTATAAAATAATTTTTGATAGTTTGATTGGTATGACATTGAATAAGTGGATTAATTTAGGTAGAATCATCATTTTTATTATATTGGCTTGATCTACCCATGAGCAATTAATATTTTTCCAATTGTTTAAATCTAATTATATCTGTGTGAAAAGTGTTTTATAATCATGTTCATATAGTTCCTGGGTTTGTCTTGGCAGATAGACTCCCAAGTATATTAAATTTCTACAGTTTTTTAAATGGAATTTCTCTTTCTATGTCTTGCTGCCGGACTTTATTGGTAATATATAGGAATACTGATGATTTGTGTGGGTTTATTTTGTATCCTCCAACTTTGCTAAAGTCGTTAATTATTTTAATTAGTTTTTTAGTTGATTCTGTAAGTATATCATTCTATCATCTGCTAAGAATGACAGTTTTGTTTCCTCATACCTATTCTAATTTCTTTTTTTTTCCCTTCTTATTGCTATAGTTATCATTTCTAGTACAATATTGAATAATAGTGGTAATAAGGGGCACCCCAGAGAAGGGTTTTTGGAAAGGCAACATTAACCTAGCTGCTCCCACATAAAGGAATATGAACAAGTAAATAGGGGTTCAGGGGAAAGGATAATAGAATTTCCAGGAAAGGGAAGAAATTGATAAATAATACAAATGGATCTCAGCAGAGCAGTGAGTTGGGCATCACTGGGCCTCAGTTTCCATGGTTGTCAGCAGGATTGTTGGAGCAAAAGTGTTAATGAGTATCCTGAAAGTGGATGCCCCCAGATTTAACACCCCCAGATTACACTAAACTCTTATCTTCTCACTTCACTGGACCTACACAGGGTTATAGAGGTAGAAGGGCCCTACCTACAAGATCTCCTAATCCAGCCCCTCTGATTAGAAAGTGAAATGACTTTCCCAGCAGGTTATTGGATTTCAAGTCTAGCCCAGACCCTTTCCATGACACCATGTTTACACTTATTCTCATTAATAAGGGATATCTCAAACAGAGCCTTGTCCTGGTACAAGGAGCTGTTCGTCTGTATTTACTGACAAGTTACTTTAAGCCTCTGCAGTGATTAGTGGGAAAACTTTTAAAAACATTCAAATCACTATTTCACTGACCACACCTTGTCTCCCAGCCCTATTACTGATACACTGGTATGTGGGGTTTGGCATGTTCTGTGACTGACCTTGACCGTTACTAGTTCTGTTTTTCAACATCCACCCAGAAAGAGTGTGAATTCCTGATCTGTGATCCAAAGTATTTGTGAGAATGCTAGAGCTGGAAAGGGCCTGAGAGTTCCCTTAGTCCCACCTCCTCATTTTATAGAGGGGTAAAGTGAGCCCCCAGGAGGTAAAGGACTTGTCTAAGGTGTCACAGCTAGTTAGTGGCAGAGCTAGAACTCCTTATTCCAGGCCAGTGCTCTTTCCACTATCCAATGCTACCTCCCCAATGAACCCATTTGACTGAAATAAGTTCTTAGCATTTAAAGACAGCAGTGAAATATGAAGGAGAAGCTGATTCAAAGAGCCGCATTTATTGTGGTAAATAGGTATATTCATTGTCCACACGTGGGGCTTTTGATTGTCTTATATGCAGATTTTGCCAGAAATTTTTTTTTATTATTAGTATTATCACAAGTGATTC
This sequence comes from Vombatus ursinus, assembly GCF_900497805.2. Taxonomy (NCBI): domain Eukaryota; kingdom Metazoa; phylum Chordata; class Mammalia; order Diprotodontia; family Vombatidae; genus Vombatus; species Vombatus ursinus. Next base: position 57,085,452 of record NW_020954590.1, read on the forward strand.
AAACCAATAAAATAGCATTAATAGCTTCAAAAAAAAGTATTTGTGAAAATTCTTGCTATCACATCGTGCTCACCCTCACCTGCCTTATCTTTTCTAGTGTTCTGCTCTTTAGTGCCTTCTCCGATTATTGGCCAAACTACTATTTTCTGAATTCCGTATTTTTAAAATGCCCATGATCAACATAAGTAAATTTAATTAGAGAGGTATTGTGGTATAGGGGGAAAAGTGATAGATTTAGAGGCAGAATGCCTAGGTTCCAATCCCAGACCTATCTCTACCTGTGTGACCTTGGGCAAATTGCTTAATCTCATAGAGTCAAGGCAACAGTTATTTATTCATTGCCTAGTATGTGCCAGGCATTGTGTTGTGCTAGGAATTAAAAGAAAGACAGAAACTATCCTGGACTTCAAGGAGCTTATAATCTAATGGGCAAACACACTTACAACTGTGTAAAATTAACCAGGATAATATTAGGAATAATTTGAGAGGGAGGGCACTAGCATTAAGGGGCACAAGGAATAGTTTCTTGCAGAAGGTTTGATTTTAACTGGACTTGAAACCAGAGAAGCCAGAACAGTGTTATTTGACAAGTGCCTCTTGGGACATCTTCCTCTGAGATCTGAGATTTTTCTCATGGCTCCCATTGGTAGATCATATGTAATTTGGAAATTACAAGTCCTAGACAAATCGTGTTCTTACAGTTCTCCAGCATCATATGCCTATAAAAATTCTGAAAAGGGTGCAGCTGCCCTCACTTCTCTTGAAGCCCACTGTTACTTATATAATGAGTGGGTTGAGCTATATATCACTCAAGGGCTTCCCTGGCTCAAGTCAGTGATTCTATGGTCTCTTGGCCTCCTCTGTGCTTTGAATTAATAAGACATGACATTTAGACAGAAGAGGATGATACTTCTAGAACACCATGCAATTGAGAATAAAGTTTTGGCCTTCTCCTAAGACTAGTGATGAATTCCTTGGAATTCTGTTTAATATTCCATAGGTCTTATTTCAATACTAGCAGGAAAGGTGACCCTAGAAACAAAATGTGAGGCAAATCATTCTTTAGAAAAACTGTTCTGGCAAAAAAGAGAAGCCTCAAGTAGTCAAGGAGGCTGACATGCACCATTTTTAGCATCTACTTGTGGCGACTGATGTTCAAAGGATAGGAATTGGGTCTCTCCTCATATTAATCATAAATATTCCTCTGACCTCTTTATGACTTAAAAAGGCTTAATTTCAAACATTCTGGATCCCCAGAGTCTAACTAAGGGAATTTATGCTTCATATTTTCTCTCTTAATTAAGAAAAAATGTTTTTTGAAAGGTTCATGTGTACAAAGTTTAAGATTCATGTCCAGTTGGCCTTGTTTTGGTTGTAGGAAACTTTAAAATGTTATTTAGTGGGGAAATGTGCTCCAAATCACTAATAATTAGAGAAATAAAAATAAAAGTGATACTAGGACTCTACTTCCCACCATCAAAGAGGAGAAAAGAGGAGAAAAAAAGTGAAATTGACAAGTGTTAGAGTTACTGTGGGAAAACAGGCATATTATTGTACTGGTGTTGGCGTTGTGATTTTATCCAGTCATTCTTGAAGGCAATTTGATACTATGTCCCCAAAAATTAATATACTGACCTCATGACTAGGCTTAAACCCCAGAGATCAAAGAAAGAAGAAAATGACCCATATGTACAAATATATTTTAGCAGTATTTTTTTTGTCTTGACAAAGAACTGGAAGCTGGGGGGTGAGGTGCGGATAGCTAAATAAATTATGCTATATGAATGTAATGGAATACTGTTGTGCCATAAAACATTATATTGGGACAGTTTCAGAGAAATTTGAGAAAAACTTGTATGAACTAATGCATGATGAAGTGAGCCAATCCAGGAGAACGTTTTATATAATAACAAAAATATTGTGAAGACAAACTACTTTAATAACTCAATAAATCTAATCAATGCAATGACCAAGTGTGATTCTAAGACACCAGTGATGATGTATACTGCCCACCTTCTGACAGAGAGGTGGAGGACTCAAGAGGCAGAATGAAACGAATTTTTGGACATTGACAGTGTTGGAATTTGTTTTGCTTAGCAATGCATACTGTTGCATTATTCCAGGGTTTTGTTTTTGTTTTTCATTTTTCCCAATTTTTTGTTGGGGGAGAATGAAGTGGGAAGTAGAGAAAATAAATGCTTGTTAATTAAACAAAAGAAAAATTTCTAAAATTAAATTAAAAATAAAATTCTATTTAAGTACATAGTGTTATCCCAATGTTTCTTGGAAGTGAAATCAGTATTTCTAGTCATCCCAAGATATGGCAAATAAAGAGCTTTGCTTCAAAACTATTGCTTTTTATCACAAAGAACTGCCACTGAAGGCTTACTCTAATCTCCCATCATGACAGGAAGATGACACTGTGTTCTTAAAGGCTACACCAGCAGAGCAGAAGCTCATGCATGTATCAGCAAACTGGAATGAAGGCTTCATAAAGAAATATGATGCTGGACTAGTAAAGGATTATTTGTCTCTTGTTTGAAGAATGTAGATGGTTAAAGGATTTTTTTTTTCCCTACCACAAGAGCTCACAAAACAGTCTACTCAGACATGAGGGTTGTAATTTGCATTAGTAAAGACTCTATCTAGATGTCTTGAATTCAGATCCTTTAGGAACTGAAATATCATAAAGAAATATTAAGATTCCCATAGACATGATATATTCAGTAATTTAAGAGTTTTGCAAATATTTATCTGTAACCTAAATTACAGAATTATGACACTTGAATTTAATTACCTATCTATTTGGCATCCAGAGTAGGTTACATCTGAACCACTTCACAAATATTGTTTTCTAGCCTGCTATTTAAAATGCCCAGAAACCAATTCTTCAGTCTCTCTTTGGACACTTTTTTCCTCTTCTTTTCAACCTTTAGGAAGATTTTCTTGATAATAGCTCTAACCTAAATCTTTCTTGCTAGTATTAAAGGATATTGTCTTTTGGCCTGCGCTCAGTTGCAAGGTTTACTGCTGTCTGTATAGAATCATAATTTTGAAAATTATTATCAAATTCTCCATTTTTCCCTAGACTTTAGTCTATCGGGGGTGGGGAACCACCACATGTGGCCTCAAAGCCGCAGGTTCCCCACCCCCACAAGCCTTCACTACTCCACAGTCTGGCTATTGGGAAATGGTGTCTATAAGAGCAACTGGAGTATGCTTCTAGGTTACAGCCATATGCTTCAGGTCCATTAGGGATTCAAGTGGCTTTTACAGGGTCACTGAAACCAAACCACCTTGTTCCTATGGGAAAAGCAATTTTGAGTTCATGGGGCAGTGTTTTTTCCAACAAGAGGTACAAGAAGAAGAACAACTATTAGAAGAAGAACAACCTTCATGGTTCCCAGAAGGGTATTTCAGTTTCCTTAGCTATAAAAATAGGGGACTGGCCCAGATATTCTCTAAGATCCTTTCTAGCTCTAAAATTCTATAGTTTTTTTCTCTGATTCTGGGATGTCTGTTCTGCAATAGTAGAACCCTCTGAGAATTCAGTACTTGTAATATATCTGTCTCATAAAGCTTCAAACCACTTTTTAAAAACCAAAACATTTCTTTCTTTCTTTTTTTAATACAACAGATGTGGGTATATGCAAACCATATTTTTTTTAGGATTAAAGTGCAATGAATACTCTCCAGTGAAAAGATCCTCACACAGAAAAATGATTTCTAAGTGCTAATACAAAGTAAATTCAATTCACTTAGCATTTCTTAAGTTTTTCTTATATGCAAAACACTGAAACAAGACATTGAGATACAAAGGACCCCCCCCCAAAAAAAGCAGTTCCTACCCTCAAAGAGTTTATATTCTATTGAAATGACATTGAATCTCATAAAAGCTTCCCCCTCCCCATATCTGAAAAAAAAAAAAAACATTACCTGTGTCTTATAATAACCTAGTTGAGAGATAATGTAGGAAGAAAAGCAGGAAATTGCCAAGTCCCTGTTTCTCTCTACTTTTCTTTTTTTTTTTTTTAATTTTTTAGGCAATTGGGGTTAAGTGACTTGCCCAGGGTCACATAGCTAGTGTTAAGTGTTTGGTCTGAGGCTGGATTTGAACTCAGGTTCTCTTGAGCACCACCTACCTGCCCCTTCTCTCTACTTTTCTACCCTCATTTTTACCTACTTAATTATTGTTATTCCTCCATTAAAAACTCCCTCTGATGATTCATTGTGGTACTCAGGTGCATTGCAGTCCATTTCCTTTTTAAATTTTATTTTTTTTAATTAAGCATTTATTTTCATTCTCTTTCAATACACTGCCTCCAAAGAAAGAATGGAAGAAAGAAGCATTTTTGAAGTGCCTTTCATGCGTCAGGCTCTGTGCTAATGTGCTAAATGTGTGTGTGTGAGTGTGTGTGTTTTTACAAGGATTAACTAATTTGACCCTGGGAACCTTGGGAAATAGGTGCTATTATGTATAATACCCATTTTATAGATAAAGAAACTAAGGCAGACAGATGTTAAGTGACTTGTTCAGGGTCATAGCTCATTTTGCAGATGAGAAAACTGAGGCAAACAGGGTTAAGTGACTTGCCCAGGGTCAAACAGCTAGTGTCTGTGGCAGGATTTGAACTCAAGTCTCTGGTCCACTAGGTGGTGGACTGGATGGAGCAGCAGGCCACTAGTCAGAAAGACCTGGGCTCTTATCTGGCCTTAGACATTTATTAGCTGTGTGACTCTGGGCAAGTCACTTACCCTGTTTACCTCAGTTTGCCAAGAAATTCCCAAATGGGGTCATGAAGGGTTGGATATGACTGAAACAACTGAACAACAATAGTTCTGGTCCACTGCTCTATCTACTGTGCCACCTAGATGTCTGAAAGAAAGGATGGAAGTAAAGGAGGGAAGAAAAGGCAGAAAGGAAGGGAAAGAAAGAGAAAAAAAAGAAGAGAGAAGGGAGGAAGAGAGAAGAGAGGAGAGGCTGTTAAGAGGCATAAAGGAATTAAATGATAAATTCCCAATCCAGCTCACAAAGATGTTATGTGGGATTACATAATTGTAGTAGGGGGACATTAACTGTCCTGACATTTGATAGAGGTCTCCCTTGACTTGCTGTAAGTCTTCCTCTGGTAGAAGTAGATAGTTTTTTCATTTTCCTTCATTTCCCTATTCTTAGGAGCCCAGTATCTAGCTCCTGAGAGAAATGATTATTAATAACCAATATTTTGGGGAGATTCAGAGCTCACCCCTTCTTCCAAAGTCCTGAAAGTTCAGTCTCTTGAAGAACATCACTAATAATGAGGATGAATTGACTCTCCCCATCTTGGTCAGACCCTACCCAACCTACAAGGCATTTAATCTAAAGTGGGGAAGCCCATTGTGTTCTGCTCAAGCTTGGGTGGACACAAATCCTTTTGTTCTGATAGCCTAAGGCTGGGAGTGGGCTGAATATAGAGATAATTTCTCAGTTTAAGGGTGACTGATGTCACCCTTAGCCCCTCATTGAATACCTGCAATATAAATTGTGAGCCTTACTGCCATGATTGTCTTTGGTCTAAGAGAGAGGCCAAATGACCATCCTTTTATTAATAACCTTCTGGTCTTATTTAAAAAATGATTAAATTACCCAAAAACCATGTCTCCTAAACCTTTTTAATCACACTCTTAGTTCCATTTAATCACTTACCAATGGATTGGCTTTTTGTAAAAGGTATTTATCCCAAAGATCTAACAAGGACATATAAACACTTCCTCCAATGCCTCAGAGACATAATCTCTTCTTTACCATCTCCTTTCTGGATGTAATCCCTACATAGCATTAGTTCCACCAAGTTCAAGTACATAGCCAGCAGAGCTAGCTTCTCCTCGGCTGGCATCCTGGATTTCTGCTCTTCAGAGAATTAATGTTGGCCTGGTAGCAGCATCTAGCCTGTGTTCCTGGACTTTGAGATCTCTATGTCTCGTGGTCCCAGACCAGATCAGAGGCTGCTCTCCCTGCACTTAGATTATTAAAGAATAAATGAAAAAGCCTTTTCTTGGGACCCATGACATAAGGAGATGGAGGAAGAATGCAGACCTCCAGGATGTTCCTCTTTATCACCGAGACCCACTGAGTGTAGACTAAGGAGTCATTTTCACTATCAGATGCAAATACGTCAAAACCTCCAACTCATGCTGAGTCAGACCATTTTAAAGACACTGACTTGACTGGTTCTAGAAACATTTGGAAAAGGCTGCTCCTAACCAAGTGATGGGTCAACCCAAATGTCCACATATGCTCCCGTTCTCTAGTCTCCCGCGATCCCCTAACATTTTCCACATGGATAATGGCATCTTAGCTGGTCTAAACATGCAACAAACCTCCATTACGTACGTGAGTGTTTCAATGGAATTCAAGTTCATTATGAGTCAACACTATATTGGGCAACTAGGTGGTGCAGTGGACACAGTGGACCTGGAGTTAGGAAGACCTGAGTTCAAATCCAGCCTTAGACACTTATCTGCTGTATGACCTTAGGCAATTCACTTTCTGTTTGCCTCAGTTTCCTCAAGTATAAAATGAAAGTAACTATAGTATCAACCTCACAAAGTTGTTGGGAGGATCAAATGGGATATTTGTAAAGTATTTAGCATGGTGCCTGGCATACAGAAGCATTATATAAAAGCTACCTATTATTATTGTTATTATTATTATTATTATTACTATGGGTCAAAAAGCTAAGACAATCTTGCATTGCATTGAGGAAGGCAGAGCTTTCTGGAATGAGGAGGTGATGGTCCTATTATGCTCTGCCTGGCTAGGTACCATTTGGAGTGTGGTATTCAGTTCTGGGTATCACATTTTTGCAAAAAATTAGCTGGAGAGTATCCAGAGGAGAGAAACTAGTATGGTGAAAGATTTTCAAGTTCATGCCATATGGACTGAAGGATGTCTAACCTAGAAAAGAGAATTGAAAACCAAAATAAGTAAAGAGACAATAAAAGAATATAATTGCCCTCAAGAGTTCACATACTTAAGCTGAAAATACAGCATTTCCAGGTGCCAGAAGAATTTCCAGGTGTTTTGTTGAACTACTGTCAGTAAGCTTTAAGAAATTAGATTGAATAGGAAAAGTGTTCTGTACAGTGATAAGAAAATGTCCCAGTTTTCAAGTAGAGAGAAGGTGAAATTTGATGCTGGTGCCTGGTAAAACTATAGCACAGATTATTAAAGGGAAGAGGGTGACCACTTAAACTCAGCCTGAATTAATTAAGGATAAGTCATGCAAGACTAACCTCATTTCCTTTTTTGAAAGGGTTACTAGAGTAGGGGAATGTCATGGACATCTGGGTTTCAGTTAGACATTTGATAAAATCCCAGTAGAGGTAAAATGGTACTGGAAATGGAAAGAGAATTTGATGTTAAGGTAGAGGACCTATATATGAATCCCAGCTGTGCCTCATGCTACCTTTATGACCTTGGGCAAGTCAGTTATACTTTCTAGGCCTCAGTTTCCTAAACTATGAAATGAGATGTTTGGATTAGATGATGTTTAAGGTCCTCTCTAGCTCTAAGTTCTAAGCATCAATGTGTACGTAATGGAATGATGTGATTTGGAAGTTGACTTTGAAAGTGGTTCACTGGATGGACCAAAAGAGTAGCCTTTGATGGGTCATGGTCAGCCTGGAAAGAAGTTTCTTCTGGAATGCCTCAGGGCTTTGACCTTGGCCCTCTTTGGTCTAACATGTTTATGCATGACTTGGATGACATGCTTCTCAAATTTGTGAATGACTTGAACTAAAAGGTGGGAATGATGGGCTAAAGTGAATAAGATGGAATCCGACCAGAATCAATGTACTGAAATGATAGAGTAAGGACTGCTCCTGTAATATTATTGGTATGGGGAACTTCCAGGTAAGGAAATTCCCTTTATCAATGCAGCCTGGCACCTTAACTGCAATTTATGGCCAGATAGTTGCCTAGGCTTCCAGAGGTATCAAACTCAGGATCCATGCTGCCAACAAAACTCTCTGGTAAATTGGGTCTATATTAAAATGTAATTGAGAAATGTTTAACAAGATAAATGAAAATACAATACAACACAGACAATGTTAATTTGTGATTTTATAAGTCAATATACTGCTTACAGATATCCTTTTTAGTTTAGTTTGACACCATTGTTGGAGTACCCAGAGTTTCACGTCCAGTATGTGTCAGAGTGAAGACTTGAAGCCAGGTCAATCTGGCATAGAGACAAGATCTATCCATTGTGTCCTATTGCCTCTCAGAGTGATTACAAACTGTACATATCTGAAATTGGGAAGATATGGTAATAATAATAATAATACCTAATATTTACATAGTATTTACCATGTGCCAGGCCCTGTGCTAAGCACTTTACAATTATTATCTCATTTCATGCTCACAACAACCTTGGGAGGTAAGTGCTGTTATTATCTCCATTTTGCAGATGAAGAAACTAAGGCAAAGAGGGATTAAGTTGCCTGCCCAAAGTCATATATCCTGTAAGTATCTGAGGTTGGATTTGTACTCAGGTGTTCCTGACTCCAGGACCAGCACTGCCTACCACCACCTAGCTGCCCCCCATAGACATAGTTAGAAAGCAGCTCCTATAAGCTATAGAGTTTCTTGTGAACTGCAAGTCTGAAGTGTGATATGGAAACCCTAAGAACTATTAGACTACATTCAGAGGAATAATAATGATTGGAGTGAGAGGTGTGGCAGCCCCATGCCTTCTTCCCTGGTTAGGCCATGTCTGTAGTACCATGAGTAGTTGTCTTTTAGGAGTAATACTAACAGGCATGGGAAGGAGGGCATCAAAACATGGAAAAGAGATGCCTCCTTAGTAGTAGTAACAATAACTCACCTTTGTATAGTGCTTTAAGGTTTATAGAATGCCTTGCCCGTAGTAGCTCAGTGAGGTAGGTCATGTATGTATCATTTTCCTTACTTTACCATTGAGAGAACTGAGGCTCAGTGGGGTTAATGGATATGCACGTGGTCAGACAGCCAATAGGTACTAGAATGTTACTACTGTCCTCAAGTATTTAAAGGACTATCATGTGAAAGAAGGCCAAGACTTGCCCAATTAATTCCCCAGGGGCAGAACTAAGACCAATTCCTGGAACTTATTGGGAGATAGAACAGTTCAATACAAAGAAAGCTCCCTAACAATTAGACCTGTCAAAAACTGTAATGAACTTCATCAGCATAAGGTGTTTGCTAATACTAGAGGCCTTCAAATAAAGGCTGGATGACAACTTGGGGGAATCTTGTAGAGAAGATCAATGATTTCTATGAGGTTAGATTAGGTGGCCCCAGAGGGTCATAGCAAATTCAAGATTTTATGATTCTATCATAGCAATAATAATGATAATTATCATAATAATAACTCATATTTATATATCACTCTAAGTTTTTTAAGACATTTTCCTCACGATAGTCATGTGAGGTACACATATCCCATGTTATAGATAAGAAAACTAGTCAATGCTAATGTGGAAATATGTTTAATATGATTGTACATGTATAGCTTATATCAGATTGCATGCTGTCTTGGAAAGGAGGGGAGGAAAGGAAAAGGGAAGATTTAGAACTCGAAATCTTATAAAAGTGAATGTTGAAAGCTAAAAATAAATAAATATGTTTTTTTAAAAAAGAAAAAAAATTACTCAATAAAAGATCACATCTGAGATTTGTACCCAAGACTCCTGACTCACATGCTAGCATTCCCTCTTTAAAGTTGAGTGGGTTTTCACTTTTTTTTTTTGCTTTCCTTCAATCTTATTCTTTGCTTTTTCTTTTAGTTTACTTTTCTTTCTTTGTTTCTTTTTCTTTCTTTCTTTCTTTCTTTCTTTCTTTCTTTCTTTCTTTCTTTCTTTCTTTCTTATTTATGGAATAAAACAAGCAATTCCGTAACATAGCAGGTTGGGAGAGGAAAGAGGGCAATCTGAGCAAACTAGCAACTTATGAGCTGTCAACAAATGAGATAATATTTATAAAGCATCTAGCACAGTACCTAATGCATAGTAGGCATTTAATAAATACTTGCTCCCTCTTTCCCTCCCTAACAATTTTAGCTTGGGAGCACTGAGAAGATAAATGATTTGCTAAAGGTCACATGGAATCTTTCTAATTTGGAGACAGGATCCTTAATCACTCCTCCCTGCTGCCTTTCTATGGGCCCTTCCCTTAAAGGAATGAATGAAGCACATTTTCTTCAGATCATGAGACCCTATCTTTCCTACTCTGCCTGTAATTCTGCACACAAAATCTGAGCATAGGGAGTGTTTACATTTGTACTCTATACTTTTTTGTTTTGTTTTTCAAGAACAAAAGTTAGTCTTTTGGAGTCTTCAGCATTTCTAGTCCTCCACCCATAGCTGACCTTTTAAATAATTAAAGTGCTATCAATTAAGACAAGCCATTGATCAGATCCAGTTTTCAAAGCAACAGTGAGCAGAATCTTAACTAGGTGGCAGAAGAGTAGCTTTGACTGCTTCTTTGATCCTCCTCTAAATTATTCCTTCAGGGGAAAATAAGAAGAAAATGAGATTGTTCCCCATCATTGCTTCTAAACCACTTTCACTGGTTCTCAAAGACTGTCTATACAGCGCAGGAATTATGGTGTAGTGTAAAGAAAAAGTGGTCTAAAGGTTATCAGTCCTGACTGGCTTCTAACATGTGATAAGATTCCCAGGAAGTCCCTTGCCTTCTCTCCCTCAGTTACTTTATCTATAAAAAATAGGTAACCACTCTGACCCTAGGACCTCAAATGCTCCTTCTGCTTCTGCTATGATTCTATGGGGATTCACCACCAATGCAGGCATGCAAATTGAATATTTCACCCAAACTGAATTTTAGACACCGAAACTACTGGCTTTGGGTCCTTGCATTGAACACATTTGGCAGACACATGTATAGCCCCACTTTCATAGCATTTGTTTTTGGTCTTCTTCCAGAGTGAAATACCCTCTTCTCTTTTCTGACAGATAGCAATCATCCCATTTTACAACCAGTTGGCTAATGCCCTTGGCTGTGAGGTTATCGATTATTAAAAGAGACTAAATTGCTATTTCAATACTTTTGGTGCTGCTACCAACAGCTGTAATGCTGGGGTAAGGACTGCAGATAGTACCATCCTGGTGCAGCAAAGGGAGAAAGCACCACAAAGTTGCAAGAAAGATCTTATCTGACAAGAGCTCCTGGAAAAAGATGGTAATTGGGACAGTAGGTGGCATAGTGGATGGAGCACTGGGCATGGAATCAGGAAGATCTGAGTTCAAATCCGGCCTCAGACTAGACACTTGACACTTGCTAGTTGTGTGACCCTGGGGCAAGTCACTTAACCCCAATTGCCTCACCCCCCCAAAAAAAAAGAAAAAAGAAAAAGATGGTAATTATATTGAGGGTAAATCATACCAGATCTAAATGGAGGCTGCTATTGATGGTGACAGACTGGCCAACTAAGAATCTGCCAAGCCAGAATTCAAAGAACGAGGTTAGATGTTGAATGCTAGTGAAAGTTTGGAGCTTGGTTTGCCTATGAATATCACAGTGGTGTTGAAGATTACTCAATCCTGGTTCTATAGTATAGGGCCTAGAAGGTTCTGTCAATTTGATCTAACATTCAGAGGGCAAATCTTGTGCTGTGCATCCTAGAGAAAGAGCTCTGGTGAATGCCTTTTGGTTGATCAATAAAACATATATTAAATACTTAATACATACCAACCATGGTGCTAAACACTGGGAATACAAATAGAAGGAAAAAAAATATGACCCCTACTCTCAAGGGGAAAATAACACACAAAAGGGAAGCTAGAAAGGTGAGAGGAGAGTAAGTCATGCATTGGAGAAGTGGAGCAGTGTGGGGAATGGATCAAGTTAGCTCTGGTTTTGTAGGAGGCACTTAATAGAAAATGGGTAGAAAGCCCTTCAGATTCCAGTACTAGAATAAACCTTGCCAATGGATTTCTCCTGCTCCAAGAGACGGACTCTTAAAGTGGAAACAGAGTAAGATCATGGGATCATGACTCTGGGCCTGGAAAGGACATCAAAGGCCATCTCATTTTATAGATGAAGAAATAAGGCCGGGTTAAGTAAAATGTTCAATGTCACCCAGGTCAAAAGGTAGAATTTGAACCCAGGGACTCAAACTCCAAAGCTATTGCTTTTCTGCTGTGCCTCATCTTTTATATGTGTCTTCCCTGTGCTGCTCAGAATTCCTTCTATTCATTTCTTACAGTGTATAGGAGTATTCCATTATATTTCTATACTACAGTTGGCTTAGCCATTCCCCAATTGATGGGCACCCACTTTGTTTCCAGTTCTTTGGTAAGTGGTGGATGAAAAGCACTCCCCCAAATCAGAAAGCCAGATGCAAGCCCTACCTCTGACACATAGCGGGCAGAGGAGACCATGGGCAAGTCACTTGTGAGTGCCTCAAACAACTTCCTAAGGCTATAAACTGCGAGAAGTTACTGATTTGCATTAGTGGAAGGAGTTTGCTACAATACTTAAAAAAAAAGAGGTATAATCAAAAAAGAAAAAAAGGGTCCCAAACCAAAGGACTTAAGACCTCTCTGCTAACTCCATACCATATAAAATAACTGCTCAATTCTTTCCTCAGATACAAGTCTAAGTTAGCTATATAATATTACTCCTGTGGTTAAATCACCTGAGCCTATTCTCAAGAAAACAGCCAAAAGGGAACATTTTTTCTCCTGTTTTGAAACAAAAAAATCCCTTGTGGCTTTCCCTGATTTCTATGCCTCCACAGTAGGGAAGATCTGGGGTATGAAAAGTACAGCTTTTTTGCACATATCTTTAGCTGTTTCTCAGTTCTGGCAAGGAGACACCCCACACACACACACACACAAAATGTATGGACACATAGGAATGGCTCTTCTGGTTAAAAAAAAAAGGAGGGACTGAACTCATTGAGTTTTGCAAGATAACTTTAATCATTCAAAAGCCACAAACAGTGGAACATGAGAACAAAACTCAAGGAACTAGGATTAAGTTCTTTACATAATTTGAATTTTAGTGAGAATCCAACATTGTAGACCATTTTCAACTGGGATAAATTTATATGTTTAACAAGATAAAGGATTTTTTTCCCTGACTGGAAAGGGCACATCAAAGGCTAGACATATGCTAATGACACATAAGAACATGATTATTTTTTTTAAGTTACTATTCAAAAAAGATAAATCAGTGATATAACTAGCCTAGTGGGGCTATGTCCCAGGTGGAACAAAATTTAGAGAGTGTCTAATTGTCACTCCGGGTGTGAGGGTCTCCTTAAGGAAAAGTTACAGATAGAGGCAGGACTCTCCTTCTAATCACCCATATTTCAAACCTTGGAGTCATCCTCAACTTTTTTTTTCCTTCCTCACTATATACAATTAGTTACCATGTCTTTGAGATTCTATCTTCACATTTTTGATTCCTTTACCCTTCTCTGTACTCACTCAGACATCATTGGTAGATGTGTGATACAGTAGAGAAAGTGATATACTTAGAGTTAGAAAGTCTTGAGTTTGAATCCTACCTCAGGCACTGCCTATATGACCCTTGGCTTTTCACTTAACCTTTCTGAGCCTAAGCTTCCCCATCTATAAAATGGGGATGATAATAGCAACTACCTCATAGGGTTGTTGTGAAGATAAAATGAGATAATATATGTAAAGCGATTTGCAAACCTTAAAGCTCTCTATAAATATTAGCTATAATTATTCTTCCAGTTGAGGCTTTAATCACTTCTTGCCTGGATTACTGCAACAAATTTCCAACTGAATTCCAGGTTTCCTTTCTCTCCTCTCTCAAATCTGCCACCCACATAGCTGCCAAAATTAGTTTCCCAAAGTATACATCTGATCATGTTACTCTTGGCTCAAGAACTTTCATCAGTTTTCTTGCCTCAAGGATAAAATGCAAATTCCTCATTTTGGTCCTAAACACCTTTTACACTCAGACTCCAGCCTACCTCTGCAGACATTTCAAATTACTTCTTTTCGGGCCTCTACCTTCCAATCAAACTGCCCTATTTGATGGTCCCTGAACTTGGAATCCCATCCCCCACCTCTCCAGCTTTGCATAGGCAGTCTCCAATGCCTGGGATGCATTTCTTTCTCACCTCCATTTCTTAGAATCCCTAGTTGTTCATCTTGGTATTATCTCCTATGAGAAGCCTTTTCTGTTTGCCTGAGTTACTAGTGCTGTAACCTTTGTAAACAGTCACATATACACTTACCTATTTACATGTTATAACTCTCTTCCCCTCGCAAAATGTTAACTCCTTGTGGGCAGGACCCCTTTTTTTCCGCATCCATTGCCTATCAAGTGTCTCACATGTAGTAGGTATCTAATAAATGTTGAATTAGATTGAATTGTACTGGACTATTCATAGAATCACAGAACTAGATCTGGAAAGAACCTCTAAGGCCATCTAATATAACTACCTCATTTTAGAGATAAGGAAACTAAGACTTTGGGAAGTCATAACTTTCCCAAACTCATATAGCTGGAAAAGGGTAAAGACAGGATTTGTGTTAAGTGATCATCAGTCTTTCTACTGTACCACTTTGCCTTCCAGTGGAATTACTTGGATTGGAAACTATCATGTGGTCTCAAGTAGTGAACTTCTTTCTGTGCCCTCTCCCAATCATATTTTCTAGGGTCTCCATCACCCACCAGAGGACTACCTTTTTTCTTGTCTCAGGTGAAAGACATTCTAGTTTGGGTCCTAAAGGTGTGGGATGGCTCAGAAGCAGCATGAGTTACTTGGAGAGAATCATGAGACATGCAGTCAGAATGCAGGGAATGTTTAACAATTAATCCTCTGAAACTATTTTACCCATTGAGGGATCCATTCCTCCCTAAAGAAGTTCAGATGACATTTGAGATGTCCTGGAAAACATTAATATTACCTAGACCCGGCCATATCCCATCAGGAGATGCTATTAGTGATTCCAATTAACCAATGATAGGGACTCAGTTTATTTCAGACCCAGTGAAAGGAATCACCTCAAAGTCCAAAAAGCACCTTTCCTTCTGAGAATGGACTAAAACACTGGACCCAGAACAAATCTATTGTTGTAACTATTGGTAAGGGTGTATCCTATCCTCCTAGGGACCCCCAAATCTATTCTAAAGACCAAGAAAGTAAACCAAGGAACAAAGTATTGTGGAATTACTTTCTTAATGCCTGTCTAGTTCACAGCTTCCTGGCATGTTTGTGATGAGCCTGTGGGGTGGAGAGTCAGGATTTGACTGAATGGATACAATGTGAGAATGTGATCACCATATCATATAGATGGGTAATTCCATCCTGTGGCATACTCATGGCTGCCAGGGCAAGTCCATTGGAAGATCAAAGAGATGCCTGGCTAACTCTGGAATGGCCATTCTTCCCCTACAGACAGTTGGGGAAGAAAGCCAAGTATTCTAATGGAGCATCTGCTGTGTGATTGATAGCAATGTCTGGACTTTCAGCAGATGGACTTCGTACATCATGTCGTGTGGTAATGTGTGCATGTGACTGTGTACAAATTGGAAAGAGTTTACAAATTATTTTCCTGAGACAGACATGACCTGCAGTTCACAGTGAAAAACAAGCTAATCATTTTTTTTAACCCACAAAGTGAACTCTCTGAACCATCTTGTTGGAAAGAAAAGTAAGGGTCAAAAATTCCTCACTTTGTTTATGTTTGTAAGTAATGGAAACCATGTCAGTCCACTAGAAATTGAGCACACAAATGGCTCCTTCAGCTTAAATGGAAGAATTATCTTTATTTACATGAATCCATTTGACATTTAATCTCAAAATAAATCATAAAACCAAATATCAGTGGGATGAAGAAGTAGTTTGCTTCATATAAGGCCCTAATTGTTATAATAAAGTATCTGGTGATTTGTTGTGAGAATGAAATTACAGCAATGCAAAATTACATGGTGTAGGTGCCTGGTCTGCTTTAGGTTCTGAATGTTAGGAGTACATATAGATAGTTATATTCATTGGTGTTCTCTAGGATTTTATCCTACAACCTGTTTAGAAACCCTAGAATGTTAGTGGAAGGAGCCTTGAAGATCAATTTGTCTAACCCTCCATTTCACAGATGAGAAAAATGGCAACTATTCAGTTAAATGGAAATTTATATCTTCAGTACCTACCATGTGCAAAGACCTGTGCTAGATGATAAGCAGGGATAAGAGTTGGGATAGAATAATTTTTATGGAAAGGAATGAAATGAAAAGAAGGACCTTTCCATTGAGAAGTTTACAGTCAGTGGAATGAAGATGGCAGGGTAAGAATATCATTCTTGCCAAGCTCTCCCAAAATATCCCACCATAACAACTTTTTAAATGAGCCGAACTAAATTCTGAGCAAAAAAGCCAACAAAATCTCACAGGGATTCATTTTTTCAGCCCAGGGCAGCTTAGGAAGACAGAAACAAAGGTCTGTAGACACTGGGGTGGGGGCTAGGTAGAAGCACATCACAGAAGTGGCACTAGCTGTGAACCTTGGGGACTGAAGCAATAATGGTGGCAGCACTGGGAGTGCTTAGGTATGATAAGGGGACTGAACACCTGGTCAGAAAGAGATTCCAGGGGACCTCTGTATTAGCACTCGGTGTAGGATCAGGTGCCATCGAGCAGCTCCATTGCCCATTAACTAGTTCTAGTTAGCAGTGCGAGGGCAGAGAGGAGCAGTTGTGGTCATGAGGAGACAGAGTACTACCTGGGTAAGGACAAGAGTAATGCAGATCAGAAGGGCATTGACAAGACTTCATCATTAGGGCAGTCAGAAGGAGTCTACTTAGATAGAAAGCATGAGATTGAATCTATTATGTTAGGATAATCTCAAAAGAAGAATGGAAGGATGAGAAAGAGGGATATACTGAGAGAAGGAAGAAGAGACAGGAAAAATGGAGAAAATTATCTCACATAAAAGAGACACAAAAGGAAGAGTTTTTACAATGAGAAGGGAAATGATGGGTAGGGTGGGCAATGCTTGAACCTCACTCTCATCTGAACTGGCCAAGGATGGAAGTATATATACATATACCTATCTTCATCTATCTATCTATGTATCATCTATCTATCTATAGCTATAGATATATTATCACACACATATACATATATAAATATTTACAGACACATATGCATGTGTGTGTATGAAAACACACATTTGAGTATAAAAAATTTATCTTAGAAGGGAAGTAGAAGAAGGGGCTAAGTTAAAGGGGGGATAAAAAAGGGAGCTTAGATCTGAAGCAAAGTAGATTTTTGAGGAGGAGACAGTAAAAAAGAGACAGATAAATAGGAAAGAATAAGATGGAGAGTAACAATTAGCAATCATAACTATGAATGTGAATCAGATGAACTCTCCCATAAAAGGGAAAAGGATAGCAAAAATCGATTAGAAACCAAAGCCCAACAATATGGCATTTAAAAGAGATACACATGAAACAGAAAGATATTCACAGAGTTAAAAGGGGGGTTGGGAGAGAATCTATTACACTTCAGCTAAAGATTAAAAAAAAGGGGCAAGGGTAACAATAATAACCTCAAAGTAAAAATAAAAATAGATCTAATCAAGAAATAATTAGAAAAACTACATTTTGCTAAAAGGTACCATAGATAATGAATTAATATAGGTGCTAAATATATATGCATCAAATGGCATACCATCCAAATTCTTGAGGGAAATGTTAAATGTATTATAGGAGGGACATATACAGCAAAACTATACCGGGGGGAAACTCAATTTACCTCTCTCAGGCCTAAACAAATATAACCATAAAATAATCAAGAAAAAAGATAAGGGAATGAATAAAATTTTAGAAAAGTTAAATATACCAGGCTTCTGGAGAATTTGGAATGAAAATATAAAGGAGTTTATTTGTTTCTCAGCTGTGTATGGCACTTTCACAAAAACTGACCATGTCCTCAAGCATAAAAACCTCACAAAGGCAGAAAAGTGAAAATATTAAATGAAACCCTTTAGGATCATAATGCAATAAAATCATATCTAATCAAAGGCCTTTGTAAATTAGATTTAAAATTAATTGGAAACCAAATAGTCTAATCCTAAAAAATGAATGGGTCAAATAAAAAATCATAGAAACAATCAGTGATTTCATTAAAGATAATAAAAATGGGGCAGCTAGGTGGCACAGTGGATAGAGCTCTAGCCTTGGAGTCAGGAGGACCTGAGTTCAAATCCAGTCTCAAACATATAACACTCACTAGCTGTATGACCCTGGGCAAGTCATTCAACCCTATTGCCTCCAAAAAAAAATAATAAAAATGAGACAACAGACCAAAATTTGAGGAATGCAGACAAAGCAGTACTTGGGAGAAAATGTATATTTCTAAAGGCTTACATGTTTTAAAAGAAAGAAGAAACATATCAATGAATTGAGCATGCAACTAAAAAAAAAAACAAGAAAAAGAACAGATTAGAAATCCTCAAACATTAAAATAGAAATCCTGAAAATCAAAGGAGGGATTAATAAAACTTAAAGTAAAACAACAACAACAACAACAATAATTTAATTAATAAATAAAAACAGGAGTTTGTTTAATGAAAATAAAACCAACAAAATGGATTAACCATTGGCTAATTTGATTTAAAAAAAAAGAAGCAAACCAAATAACCAATATTAAAAATGAAAAGGGTGAATTCACAACCAATGAAGATGAAAGAAAAGTAATTATTAGGAGCCCAATCATACACCAATAAAACTGACAATCTAAATAAAATGAATATTTACAAAAATATAAATTGCTCAGAGTAATAGAAGAGGAAATAGAGCACTTAAATTACTCTACATTAGAGAAATAAATTGAATAAGCCATAAATGAGCTCCCCCTCCAAAACAAAACAGGACCAGATGGATTTAGAAGTGATTTCTATTAAACACTTAAAGAACAATTAAATCAAATACTACATAAACTATTTTATTTTTTATTAATTAATTTATTTTGATTTATCAACAATCACTTCCATATGCTTTTGAGTTTAAAATTTTTCTCCTCCTTCCTCCCCACCATCCTCCCCAAGACGGAGCACAATCTGATATAGCCTATATATATATATATATACACACACATATATATATATACATTCTTATTAAACATATTTTCACATTAGTGATGTTGTAAGTAAAAATTAGAACCAATAGGAGGAACCACCAGAAAGAGGAAACAAAACTCAATGGAAGAGAAAAAAAAAAGCAAATAGTATGCTTTGATCTGCATTCAAATTCCAGAGTTCTTTCTTTGGATGTGGATAACATTTTCCATCAAGAGGCCTTTGGAGATGTCTTAGATCCTTATATTGCTGGGAAGGGTTAAGTTTATCAATATTAGCCATCTCACAATGTGACTGTTATTGTGTACAACATTCTCATGGTTCTGCTCACTTCACTCAGCATCAGAACATACAAGTCTTTCCAGGTTTTTCTGAAGTCAACCTGTTCATCATTTCTTACAGCACAATAGTATTCCCTTACATTCATATACCACAGCTTACTCAGCCATTGCCCAACTAATGGGCATCCTTTCAATTTCCAACTCTTTGCCACCATAAAAAGAGCTGCTATGAATATATTTGTACATGTGGGTCCTTTTCCCATTTGTATGATCTCTTTGGGATATAGCCCTAGAAGTGCTATTGCTGGGTCAAAGGGTATGCACATTTTTATAGCCCTTTGGGCATAGTTCCAAATTACTCTCCAACCTGGTTGGATCATTTCACAACTCCACCAACAATGCATTAGTGTTCCAATTTTCCCACATCTTCTCCAACATTTATCATTTTCTTGTTTTGTCATCTTGGTCAATCTGATAGGTGTGATGTGGTACCTCAGAGTTGTTTTGATTTGCATTTCTCTAATCAATAGTGATTTAGAGCATTTTTTCATATGATTATAGATGGCTTTAATGTCTTCATCTGAGAATTGCCTGTTCATATCCTTTGACCATTTATCAATTGAGGAATGACTTGTATTCTTATAAATTTGACTTAATTCTCTATATATTTTAGAAGTGAGGCCCTTATCAGAGAGCCTTGTTGTAAAAATTCTTTCCCAATTTTCTACCTTCCTTCTAATCTTAGTTGCATTGTCTTTGTTTGTGCAAAAACTTTTCAATTTAATGATCCATTTTGCTTTTCGTAATGTTCTCTATCTCCTGTTTGGTCATGAATTCTTCTATTCTCCATAGATCTGATAGGTAAATTATTCTTTGCTCTCCCAGTTCGCTTATAGTATCAGTCTTTACATGTAAATCATGAACCCATTTTAACTTTATTTTGGTATATGGTGTGAGATTTTGGTATATGCCTAGTTTCTGCTGTACTATTTTCCAGTTTTCCTAGCAGTTTTTTTCAAAGAGTGGGTTCTTATCCCAGAAGCTGGGGTCTTTGGGTTTATCAAATAATAGATTACTATAGTCATTGACCACTGTGTCTTGCATATTTAACCTATTCCACTGATCCACCACTCTATTTCTTAGCCAGTACCAAGCAGTTTTGATGATTGCGGCTTTATAATACAATTTAAGATCTGGAATGACTCGGCCACCTTCCCCTGCTTTTCTTTTCATTAGTTCCCATGATATTCTGGACATTTTCTTCTTCCAAATGAATCTTGTTATTATTTTTTTCTAACTCTATAAAATAATTTTTGATAGTTTTATTGGTCACTGAATAAGTAAATTAGCTTAGGTAGAATTGTCATTTTTGTTATATTACCTCGACCTACCCATGAGCAACTGATGTTTTTCCAGTTATTTAGATCTGATTTTATTTGTGTAAAAAGTGTTTTGTAATTGTGTTCATATAGTTCCTGGGTTTGTTTCAGGAGGTAGACTTCTAAATATTTCATAATGTTTGCAGTAAGTTTAAATGGAATTTCTCTTTTTATCTCTTGCAGTTGGGCTTTGTTGGTAATATATAGAAATGCCGAAGATTTATGAGGGTTTATTTTATAGCCTTCAACTTTGCTAAAGTTGTTTATTATTTCAAGTAGCTTTTTTACTTGATTCTCTAAGCATATCATCACGTCATCTTCTAAGAGTGATAGCTTTGTTTCTTCTTTGCCTATTCTAATATCTTCAATTTCTTTTTCTTGTCTTATTGCTAAAGCTAATGTTTCCAGTACATTATTGAACAACAGTGGTGATAACGGACATCCTTGTTTCACCCCCGATCTTATTGGAAATGCTTCTAGCTTGTCCCCATTACATATGATGCTTGTTGAAGGTTTTAGGTAGATGCTATTTATTATTTTAAGGAAGACTCCATTTATACCTTTACTCTCCAGTATTTTTAATAGGAATGGGTGTTGTATTTTGTCAAAAGCTTTTTCTGCATTTATTGAGATGATCATGTGGTTTCTGTTAGTTTTGGTGTTGATATGATGAATTACATTGATAGTTTTCCTAATATTGAACCATCCCTGCATTCCTGGTATAAATCTTAACTGGTTATAGTGTATTATTTTTGTAATATATATAAACTATTTTTAAAACTTAGATTAACAAGGAATTTCACCAAATTCCTTCTATGACAGAAATATGTTTTTTGATACGTAAACCAGGGAGAACCAAAAATAAAGAAAACTGTGGACTAGTTCTTCTAACGAACATTGATGCAAAACATTTTAAATAAAATACTATCAAGGAGACTATAGTAATGTATCACAAAGATTATACATTTTGAAAAGGATGGAGTTATAGCAAGACTACTAGGCTGATTCAGTATTCAGAAAACTGTAAGCATATTTGACCAACAAAAATCATATGATAATATCAATAGATACAGAAAAAAGCTTTTGACAAAAGGTAACACGTATTCCTATTAAAAAAAAAACTAGAAAGTATAGTAATCAGTGGAGCTTTTCTTAAAATAATAAGTAGTATCTATCTAAAACTAAGAGTAAGCATTATTGCTAATGAGGATAAACTAGAAACCTTTGCAATAAGATCAGTAATAAAGTAAGGATGTTTGTTATCATGATTATTAAATTTTAGCTAAAGCAATAAGACAAAAAAAAGAAAAAAAGAAACTGAAGGAATTAGCATAGACAATGAGGCAACAAAACTATCACTTTTTGCGGATGATAGGATGGTTTATATAGAAAATCCTAGAGAGTCAACTAACAAAACCAGCCAAAGCAATTAACTTAGTAAAGTTGCAGGTCAAAAAAATAAACTCACACACATCATCAGCATTTGTAAATATTCTCAATAAAACCAAGCAGGAAAAGAAAAAGAGAAATTCCATTTTAAATAACTGCAGATAGTATAAAATTACAATTACAGAACACGCTTCATACAAATAAAGACAAATTTAAATAATTGGAAAATTAGTAATTGCTCATGTGTGGACCAAGCCAATATAATATAGATGACAATGATACCTAAATTAATATACTTATTCAGTGCCATATCAATTAAACTAGTAAAAAAATTATTTTATAGCGCTAGAAAGATAATAAAAGAATCATCTGGAGGAAAAAAAAGGTCAAAAATATCAAGGGAATCAATGAAAAAAATGTGAAAGAATGGTCCTAGTAGTACCAGATCTCACACTTTATTACAAAGTGGTAATCATCAAAACAATTTGTTATTGATAAGAAACAGAGTGGTTGCTCAGTGGAATACATTAGGTACACAATGTATAGACGCAAGTGAGTATAATATCCTAGTGTTTAATAAATACAAACATTCTAACTATTTGGGTAAGAACTCACTATTTGACAAAAACTGCTAAGAAATTGAAAAATAATCTGGCAGAAACTGGGCATAGATCAATATCACCTGTCATATCAAGATAGGCTCAAAATGGGCATATGATTTAGATATAAAGGGTGATATCATAAGCAAATTACAGGAGCATGGAAGAAATTACCTGCTAGATCTATGGATAGGGGAAGAGTTTAGGATTAAACAAGAGATAGAGAGGTTCACAAGAAGTAAAATGGATAATTTTGATTGTATAAAATTAAAAAGTTTTTGCATAAATAAAACCAGTGCACCTAAAATTAGAAGAAAATCAAGAAACTGGGAAAAATTATAGGAAGTTTGATAAATATAAATAAATGTTTATAAACAAATAATATGTAATAAATATACAAATTTTCAAATGCATAGAAACCTTAGCCAAATTCATTTAAAAAAAAAACAGAGCCATTCCCTAATTGATTAATGATCAAGGATATGAACAGGCAGTTTTAAGAGGAAAAAATAAAGGCTATCAATAGTCATAAGAAAAAAATGCTCTAAATCACTAATAATTAGAGAAAAGCAAATTAAAACAATTCTAAGGTGTCATCTCACACCCGCCAAATTGGCTAACATGACAGAAAAGGAAAATGACAAATGCCAGAGGGGATACAGTAAAATATCAGTACACTAATGCATTGTTGGTGCAGTTATGAATTAGTTCAACCTCTCTGGAAAATGATTTGGAACTATGCCTAAAGGGCTATAAAACTGTGCATACCCTTTGACCCAGCAATACCACCACTAAGTCTATACCCCATGGAGATTAAAGGAAAAGGACCCATATGTACAAAAATATTTATAGCAGCTCTTCTGTGGTGGCAAAAATTTGGAAAGTGAAGGGATGCCCATCAATTGGGAAATGGTTGAACAAGTTGTGGTATGTGAATGTGATGGAATACTATTAAGCTGTAAGAAATGATGAAGGAAATGGTTTCAGGAAAAACCTGGGAAGATTTATATGAAATGATGCAAACTAAAGTGAATAAAGCCAGGAGAACAATATACACAGCAAAAGCAATACTGTAAAGATAAACAACTGTGAAAGACTTAGTAACTCTGATCAATACAATAATGCACTAGAATTCCAAAGGACTCATGGGGAAAAATGCTATCCACCTACAGTTAGAGAACTGATGAATTCAGAATGCAGAATGAAAGCAAAGCTTTTTCCTTTCTTTCTTTTTTTTTTCTCTAGACATAGCCAATGCAGAAACATGTTTTGTATAACTTCATATGATTTTGTTGTTGTTGTTGAGTCATTTCAGTCATGTCTAACTTTTCATGACCCCATTTGGGGTTTTCTTAGCAAAGATATGGGAGTGGTTTGCCATTTCCCTCTCCAGATCATTTTGCAGATGAGGAACTGAGGTAAACAGGGTTAAGTGACTTGCCCAGGGTCCCACAACTAGTAAGTATCTGAGGCTAGATTTGAACTCAGGTACTCCTGACTCCACAGTCAGTGCTGTATTTGCTGCGCCACTGAGGACACAAATAAAAGAGAGAGAGAGAGAGAGAGAGAGAGAGAGAGAGAGAGAGAGAGAGAGAGAGAGAGGGAGAGAGAGAGAGAGAGAGAGAGAGAGAGAGAGAGAGAGAGAGAGAGAGAGAGATTTTTTACCCTCAAGGAACTCACATGCAGGAAGGTAACATAAAAGAGAGCTTGAAAGAGTGGAACAAAACCTGTGAAGGTTCAAGGAAGTAAAGAAGTCTGGAGAGTGAGAAGTGGAAGAGCCAAAAATTAAGTGATTGTCACCGGTGTACCTTTCAAAATAGTGGTCTGGGCCAAGGATTCACCAAGTGGAAGCAAGGGCCAAAGGACAGAGGCATCTCCAGCAGCAAGGTGGAAAAGTTTGGAAAGTGAGGAATGAAGCCAGGAAATAGATAAGATTCTGTTAGACTGAAGATAAATAAAAATGGAGAATTTTCATTTTGGTAGTCATTGCTATATTACTAAATACCTTTATCATTATATCCATATATTATAGAATATTTTATATATATATATACATATATATATATAGAGAGAGAGAATATAGAATATTATAGAGCTGGAAGGGCCCTTAAAGATTATGAAGTCCAACTCTCTTCGTTTTACAGAGAGGTCACAGGGTGAATAAGCTTCACAGACGGAGGCTGACTCGGGTTTTCCTGACTCTAAGTCCAGTGTTTTGTCCATTCTGCACACTGCCTAATATGTGATATTAAAGCAATAGGAAGTAATGAGTGCTTTTATTCATGTATCTCAAAAATATATTGAAGATATAAGTAAGTTCATATTACATATTGACCCTAATTCTTCCACAACGCTTGTGACTTTGGGCAAATCACAATTACATTGTACCTCATTTTTCTCATATATAAAATGAAGGGGCTGATTTTTGTGATCACTGAGTTCCTTCTCAACTCTAACGTTCTAGGATTCTAGACACTAGGCAGCTCAGAGCAATAACAAGAAATGAGATGGATAAGGTAGAATATGGCAGTAGCTTAGAGCCAAGGTTAAGGGTTTGATTCTGATCAACAGATCTATGAGAATGATCAGAGGGTGTTAAGACTAGAATGACAATGGAAAAAAAAAAGATAAAAAGGAAGATTAGCTTTATCTAAACATTCAGTGCTGAAGCAAGACAGAAAGGCTAATGAAGATAAATGATTGGTGAGCTGCTATCAGTGATCTTTGAAGAACCAAGAATAGATATGCAACAAAATTAAATGCAAGCAAAAATGTTTTCCAAAAAGGGAAAATATAGATTTCCCTTGTGTAATCCCCAGACTATACAAAAGTAAGCTTGTCTTATACAACAGCCAAAATTCTGGAAAGTATTGTTAAGAAGGTGGGTTGTGAGCATTTAGAAAGGAAAACAGTGATCAATAAGTCATCAAGGTATAGTCAAAAGAGTGCTAGACTGTGAGTCAGCAGTGAGGCCTGGGTTTAAATACTTAGGATCACAGTATCATAGATTTAGAGCAGGAAATGACTGCAGAAGGCCATAAAATCTAACCCTCTCACTTTACAAATGAGGAAAGTGAGGCATAGACACATTAAATGACTTGCACAAAATCATATAATAAGTATATTAGAAAGGATTTGGACAAAAATCTTCCTGACTCCAAATGCAGTGCCATATCCATTTGTGTGACCATGGACAAGTCATTTCACCTTTCTGTGCCTCAGTTTCCTCATTGGTAAAATGAACATAACAATAGTACCTAGCTCACAAGTTTATTATAAGGATCAAATGAGATAATGTGTCTAAAGTGCTTTGCAAATCTTAAAGTGTATATATACATACATGTTCACGTGTGTATTATATATGTGTATATATGTATATATATTATTGTTGTTAAAAACTAACATAGATTTATCAATAGCAGGCTAAGCTAAGTTAAACTAATTTCTTTTTCTGACTAGATCCTTAGAGTTAAGATTGAGAAGTATGAGAGACATGGTGTACCTGAAATTCAGTTAGGCATTTGACAAAATCATACTATCCGTGGATATATAAATGATTTAGATGGAAAAGATAATAGGTAATAATTAGGTAGTTTCAGAGCTGGTTGAGTAATTAGATCCAAAAAATAGTCATTAATGGATTGAAAATGAACCTAGAGGGAACTGCCCATTGGAGTGCTCTACAGATGTTCTCTTGGCCCAGTTCTAGTCAACATTTTTAATGACACGTATGAAGGCCTATGTGGTAAAATTTGCCGAATTTGCACATAATATCAAATTAGAATGTTGGACTATAGAGTAAGAATACAGAAGGATCTTAATAGGTTAAAATCGTAAACCAAATCTACCAAGCTGAAATTGAATAGGGATTAAAAAACAATACCTAAATCTGGATTCAAGAAATCAGTGGCACAGGTACAAGATGAGAGCACATAGTTAGACCATAGTTCCTGTGAAAAAAATTATCTTGGAATTTTAGTGTACTATAAGCTCAGTATGAATCAACATATCATAGGAAGATGGGTTGAAGGAAAAGGAGATGTTTATCCTAGAGAACTGAAGACTTAAGTGGATCATTATAATAGTCTTTTTTTGAAGATATAAGTAAGTTCATAATACATATTTTTGTAGATATAAGTAAGTTTTTTTGAAAATATAAGTAGGTTCATAATACATGTTTTTGAAATAGATAATGAGTTCTGCTTGGTCCCAGGGAAAAGAACTTGAGTGTGGATGGAATTTTCAGAAAGGTAGGGTTAGGTTCAATTGTTTGTTTGTTTTTTTCTGTTCTTTGTTAGATACCCCCTTTAATCTTACCAAAGCAATTACGTTAAAAAAAAATCCTAACAATTATAGCTATACAAAAGTGAAATGTCTTCCAAGTCATGGTCCAACCATGGAAGTCTTTAAGTGAAGGCTAGATGTCCACTTGTTAAGGATCTTGTCAAGGAGATTCAAGTTCAGGTATAGATTATATTAAATTACCCCTGAGGTTCATTACAACTCTAAGATTCTGCAGCTCTGTTAGAATGTCATAATTGTTACAGCAAGCAGAGACTAGGAAATTGAGGGGCTAAAGAAAATGTCAGGTGGAGCAGAAAAGAAAGATGTGAATACAAGTAAATATAAGAACAATCCTCTATTGACTCCTGAATGATCTGGTAGAAAATAAGAATAAGAACTAGACTTGTGATTTCACTCCCAGTGAAGAAACTCCCTCTACCGAAGCAGGCCAGTATCTTTCCTGCAACTCAGAGTCTTAGAGAGTTGCAAAGGATACTGAGACAGTAAGTGACTTGCTTGGGGTCCCAGAGCCAGTATGTGTCAGAAGCAAGACTGGACCCCAGGTCTTACTGGTACTGCAGTCAACTCTCTCATATAGCATACTGCCTCTCTCATAAGATTTACTTCAGAATATTGTACCTGTTTAAAAAAAAATATTCCCATGATATGTGGAATCTAAGCAGAGCTTATCTATAAATCAGTCAGTTGGTCAATTAGATTAACCACCTCCTGTGTGCCAAGGCACTGTGCTAAGTGCTGGGGATACAAAGAAAGGCAAAAACACGGCCAGTGGTCAAAGAGCTCACAGTCAAATGGGTGAGACAAAATGCAAACAACCATGTTCAAACAAGATATACAGGATAAATTGTGAGTGGTCTCACAGGGAAGGAGCTAAGATTAAGGAGGACTGGAAAGGTTTTCTTCAAGTCTTTTCTTAATTGAGATTTGAGAAAAACCAGAAAATCTAGGACATGGAGATGAAAAGAAGACATTCCTGGCATGGGAGACTCAGAATCAGGAGTCAGTGTCAAGTAAGGAGGCTAGAGTCATTGGATCTCAGAACAGGTATAAGGTACTCATAACAGGAAGGTATAAGAAGATTGGAAAAATAGGAAGGGACCAGTTTATGAAGCATTTTGAAAATCAAATAGAGGTTTGTTTTTTTTTTAATTTGATCCTCTAGATCATATGGGGCCAGTGGGGTTTATTGAATGGGTAGCGGGGGAATGATATGATTAGACCTGCATCTTAGAAGGTAAATTTGACAGCTGAGTGAAGGATGTATTGGAGTGAGGCAAAGACTTTAGGGTAGAGAGACTAATCAGCAGGCTATTGCAGTAGTTCAGGTGTGAGGTGATGAAGGCCCCTGACATTAACTTATATTCTAAAGGGCAACTCAGAAGGTTAAATACTTCCTTATGATCACAAAAGATCAAAGTTTGCATTACCCAATCCATAGGTTTGCAAATTTTATTTTTAGATTAGGAGTGTTTTTAAAATGTAGTATTGTTATTTATTTGGCCTTTAAAATAAAAAAAAAAGGAACTAGTACATCCAACTATAATTATCTACTGGCATTAAATTTAACAGATGGTTTAGACTCTAAGGGCATTATTATGACCTCTTTAAAAATCTGTGTGCTATGTCACATTGAGTTAAGATGTGTTGGGGACTAAAATTTAATGTGTGTGATTAATATCGATTTTCAGCTCATACATTTTTGATATGTTCATAAACATTAATTTTTTCCCTTTGAGTCGAAGTTTAGTTCATGAGTAAATGATTTGCAAATTTTCTCCTTATAATAATTTTCTATTTTAGCATCAAAGGAGTATCAACAGCCATCATTGATTTTTATGCTCACTCTATTTCCTAAATGAAACCACCAATCTCATTATTTTCCCAACATATCTCTAAATATCACTGCTCCTTCCATACTAAAATAATAATGCCAAGTGAATTTCTTGGTCAGAGCCACTCAGTCTCTGAAATGGGCATTTAGGATGTGAACAATAAGCTTTATATATCTTTAACTGGCAGCAGCCAAGCATTTTTCTGCAATGTCCGACAGTGCAATTGACAAATGCACCAATATGAATGGCTACTTTTATCAAGAGTATTGTTTATTTTAGGATGAAAGGACAGTAATGGATGTTGGTGATGTTGTCACTTGACAACTGGTTTCTAAAATGTGCACTCACCCTTCTAAAGCAGCATTTTGTTTGTTTTCTGTTCTTGGTTGGATACCCCCTTTAACCTTATAAAAGCAGTTAAATTTCTTCAACCTGTCAAGCCAAGTCATGTCAGCATCTTAAAGACAGAAATTGTTGACATGCCTCAGCAAAACCAGATTGCTCTTGTACCCCTGAAGACACTCTGCATATAGCAGGCACACTACTCAGTGACTGAGCTAAAGTTCAGGCCTTCCTAACTTCCAGTCCACAAGGCAAAACACATCACATTATAAAGTTATTTGAAAACATGTCTATTTCCATAAGTAAAATTACATCTTCTAACTAGGTAGTTGGGGCAGTCCAAACACAACTCTAGTCTCCTGGGCTTCAGCTAGCTCATGAAAACCTATCTCTGTTCTATATACCTCTCCTTTTCTTCCTAGAACCATCTACAGCTGGAATCTTCTTTGCTAGAAATTTTTAGCTTCTTTGGGGACTCCCTGTCTATAATATCAAAGGTAGAACTCAGTTTTCCCCCAGACAAGTGGGACTTTATCAAATATCCTGGAAATACCCTAATCATGGAGTTACAAGGAACCCAGGAGTTCCACTCATTGACCAAAGAATATCAAGAGCTTGGTGTAATCAGGTACCAAGGCTAGGGAGCAGCATTTCATAGTGCCATAGTAGACTTCTTCATCCTCATTGCATAACCTGAAGGTCATAGCAGCTGTCAGTCATTGAGCCAGTCAGCAAACATTTATTAAGTTAACATTATACGCTGTTTTAAAAGATAAAGGCAAAAAAAGAATCCTTACCTTCAAGAATCACATATTCTAAAGAAGGAGACCAACACATAAAAGATATATGCAAAGTAGATTATGGTAACCTGAAAGGAAAGCACTAGCAGCTGGAGGACCAGGAAAGATCTTCTGCAGAAGGTAGGGTTTGAGCTAAATCTTGGAGATACACAGGTTGTGGGAACCTTTCAGGTTGTATGCTTCCTCAGTCTTGTTCTATAGATAAGATCACAGTTTTGCAACTGGAAGAGGCCTTCAACGTTCTACTTGTCCAGTCCCCTATTTTACATATGAGGAAACTGAATCCCAGGGAGATTAAGTGATTTTACCATGGTCACATAGGGATAAAATGGCAGAGCCAAGATTCAGACTCAGCTTCTTTGAGTTCAAATCCAGCATTCTTTCTATTATATCACTTTTTGTTGTTATTGTTTGGTCATTTTAGTCTGTCTGATTCTCTGTGACCCCATTTGGAGTTTTCTTGACAGAAGTATTGTAGTGGTTTGCCATTTCCTTCTCCAGCTCATTTTACAAATGAGGAAACTGAGGCAAACAGTTACGTAACTTGTCCAGGGTCACATAGCTAATAAGTGTCTGAGACTGGTTTTGAACCCAGGAAGATGAGTCTTCCTGACTCCAGGTCCAGCATGCTATCCATTGCACCACCTAGCTGTCACATTATACCATGGAGACTCCCAAATACTAGTGGCCTTCCTAACTTGATAGAGAAAATGGAGGAATGTATTCTGTTCTGTGTTCTTTGCTTGTTATTCCTTCTTCCTTCTCCATGCCCCCAGTCTTTATCCATTAAATAAAGGTCTACTGATTTGTGCTGAATATCTGGTCAGATTCTTCACAACACCTATTTGAACCTAAGGTTTCTAACAGATTAGAACACTCATGCAATCCTTGTTCTTCCTTCTTCCCCTGCCATGTAAGATGACACCCATCTCCTATGCAGCACTAGGTCATTTCCCAGGACTCTTCTAAAAATCCTTCACTAATGTTTTTAAACCATAATTTAAAAACTGTTTTTATACACTGTTTTGTATATAATTCTTCAAATTTGAGATTTTATGCCAGAGTTTATCATGTAACTTTAAATCTTGAAGTTGGTCCAGTAATAGACAGCTTTTGCTTTTCACTCTCAAATATCTTTCCTCATATTTAATATAATCCTTAATTCTGATGCTAATCCCTTTGCTCAGTGCTCACAGGTCAAGGTTATATATAAAATACCTAACCCTACAAAAAAGTAATATAAATGCTATCTTCCATAGAGGCATTGTGCTTTTATTTCCATGCATGGGTGAAGCTGGCACCTGGGAATAAATGAGCCACTGTATTATTATATTATCAGAAATATTTTTATTCCATTTTATACATCAAAAGCTCTGTGATTTCACTAATAGAGTCAATGCTATAGCAGATTCAAAACATCCTAACTGTATCAAAACATTTCATATCTAGGTAGACAATTTCATTGTAGTTATCATCATCCTCATCATAGTTCTCTCATTCATATAGTCATTAAAGGTAGCAAATCCCTGCCTGTATCTTATCTCATTTGGTCCTGATTCCATGAATTACTGTAGCCACAAGACACATTGCACATTGGCCAGTTTTCCAGCCTCTCTGAACTAAACTGGGCTAAAGGTTTTCAGATGGAAGGCTTAGAATCTCTGGACAAATCTGTCCTCCAAGCATTTTGAACTTGGTCAGTTCTATCAGAGCACACCTTCCTCTGTCATAGCTTTCAAGAAACAGGAATCACTAGGAGAAAAATTTAATATCAACAGTATAAAAATGGAGGTGGTGCAGTGGACAGAGCACCAGCCCAGGAGTCAGGAGGACCCAAGTTCACATCCTGCCTCAGACACTACTTGTGTGACCCTGGGGAAGTCACTTAACCCTGACTGGTTCCAAATTAATGTGAAAAAAATGAACAATTATGAAAAATTTTAGACTCTCATGAACACAATGATCAAACATGATTCCAAATGACCAGTGATGAAGAATGCTACTCATTTCCTGACAGAGGTGAAGGATTAATATTTGAAACAAGACACAGTTTTGGACATGGCCAATATGAGAATCTGTTTTGATTGATGGCTTATCTGTCAAAATGATTGTTGCTTTAGGGAGCTCAGTATGGAAAGGATAGGAGGGTAAAAAAAGTAAATGCTTGATAAATGAAAATTTGTAAAGTGGAAAAAAAAAAGAAAGAAATCAGGGTTACCTGCATTCCATGTTAAGATATCAGAATGAGATTTATTGGAGGTTGATAAAACTATAAACAAAATCTACATTTCATTTCATTAATTTACTTTATTTACTTCAGAACTGTTCTGTCCTCTTACCACTATTTCATCAAACAAGTATAGCTATTACTGGGTCAGCTAGCAGTGTTTCCTCTGCTTTCTAGCATTTTGGTACAAGATTCTTTCGGCTTATTTGTTCCCCTGAAGAATTCTCACATTTACCTCAGCCAGCCTTAAGCTTGACTCTGTGAGATTTCCAAGTATACTGGGATCTTGTCAAGACCACCTGGCCAGCCTTGCTTTATTCCAGGAGCCTGCCACTAAGTATATCTAATTCAAGTGTCTCACAGTATTCAACCACCACCTCCCTGAAGGCTCTGAGATAATAACCTGATATCCATTCTTTTTCTTGATTTGCCACCTGACAACAATGTTAAGAGGCTTTGGAGTTAGAAATAGGAGAGTTATAAGGTGCAACTTAAACTGGAGGAATAATTTAAACAAGTCTATGGCAGCTGCCTCCCAAAGTAAAGCCTATAGTTTCTAACTGATCTACTGAATATCGGTCATCAGGCACCCAAAAGGTCATTTGACCCTTTGCCCTATAGGAGTTATTCTAAATCATGTCCACTAAGTGATTTGCCCATTGATTCTGATTCTCCCCGGTGGAACCAAAGAAATATGTGTCTGTTCTCCTCATCTGCATTTCAGTGCTTCAAATATCTAAAGAATACAGTTACATCCTACCTAAATCCAAATTATCTTCTCCAGACTCAACATCCCCCTGTTCCCTCAAATAAGTTTAATATAATATGGTTTCTAGTCCCCTCACCATCTCGGTTGATCTAAATTCAATCTATATTTGTTAAATGTCTTCTACTTGCAGGGAACTATACTAGACTTTGGGCACTTTGCTAAATTGGAATCACCCTCTTCTGAATGAACTCCACTTTGTCAATGTCTCTTCTAAAATGCATTTCTCTTTGTTACAGAGGATAGTTCTTTGAGTAGGGAAGGAGTACAGAGATATGTTTGGAAACCAGAAGACATCAATGAATACTAAATGAGGCTCCACAAAAAAAAAAGAAATCTAAAATATAGTTTACCAGAGGCCAGATATATCAATGAACACAGAGGCTATGGTTTTTTATAATTTTTGGAAGAGGTAGAGGAAAGCGAAAATATTTCACATGTAAAACTATGTGAAAATATGCAATGTTATTTAGGAATGAAGGAAGAAATGGGGAGGGGTAGAAGTGAGCTTAATATGCATTAAGAGACTATTATAGTAGAGGAGGGAAGAAGTAATGAGGGACTAGATGAAGATGATAGCATTAGGAATGAAAAGGAGGGAGTGGAAGAAGATAAGAAAGACAAAAGAATAAATAGTTTAGAAAATGATTAGATGGTGATTCAGGTGGGGATATCAAAGATAACAGAACTCAAAACCCCAAAGTCATCTTTGACACCCTTTCCCCTTAAATATTCTATGTGAATGACTGGTCCATGACAACATAACAAAAAATGATAATGCTAACTAAATTAATTTACCTACCTAGTGCTAAGTCAAACTTATAAATATAGAGGGGGAGAAAGATTTAAAATCTCATGGGAAAATAGCAAAAAAATAGGAGAAGTAAAATAATAGAATTTCTAGATCTTACAGAAAGAATCAGCAAAATTATTTGGTATTGCTTAAGAAAAAGAAAGTGTATCAATAGAACAGACTAAATAGGGAAGAAACAGAAATACCCGAACTCAATAATCCAATGTTTGCTAAACCCAAGAACATAGATATTTTTGGGAAAATCCTTTTTAGCAAGATTTGGTGAGGAAAATGGAAAGTGGTTTGGCAGCAATTGGCCTTAGATTAACATCTTGTATCATATGCAACAATAAACTGAGAATGTACACATTACTTGAATATTATAAGTCAGAAATGCGGTAAAGAAGAGAACTACTAGATCAGGTAATTTTCATACTTATAACTAAGGGAATATTTTTAACCAAAGGATAGAAATGATCACAAAAGATAAAATGGTTAATATGCATTAAGTGAAATTTAAAATTATTTGCATGAAGAAACATCAACACAACTAAGATAGAGATAGTAAAGGCAACAAGCACTTACTATGAGTCAGGCCCTGTGTTGAATACTGGGAATACAAATATAGGGGAAAACAAACAAACAAACAAGACAGTCCCTGATCATTAGGAGCTTAAAGAGGGGAAGACAAGACACAAGGGAAAGCTGAAAAGTACAGGGAGGAAAGGAGTGGGATGTATGCATGCAGGGGCACATTATAGAAGTCCAAGAAGTCCAACACCAGGAGGAGAATAAAGAATGGCTAGCCCGTGCCACTCTTCAAAATGGAGGGCTCAGGTGGACCTCACCAGTGAGAGATGGCAGCCAGCACAGTAGAAAAATGTTGCAGGTTGAGGAGGTCACAGGCACAGAGGCAGCTGAGGCATTGTGGCTAAGTGTGGAAAGTCAGAAGCAAATCCAAGAGCAGAAAGAGAAAAGGGAAATGGTCAACTGGGGGAAAAATCTTTGCATAAAATGAATCTAAATATGCAATATCCAAGATATATAGGAAAGGGGCAGCTAGGTGGTGCAGTGGATAGAGCACTGGTCCTGAAGTCAGGAGGACCTGAGTTAAAATCTGGCCTCAGACCAAACATTTGACACTAGCTGTGTGATCCTAGGCAAAGTCACTTAACCCCATTGCCTAAAAAAACAAAACAAAACAAAAACAAAAACAAAAACAAAAACAAAAACAAAAACAAATAAGATATATAGGAAATAACATGCATAGAAGACCAAGAACCATTCCTTAATAGATAAGTGATCAGTGAATTTGAATAAACAGTTCTCAAAAAAAGAATTACAAACTATAAACAACCATATGAAAGATTGTTTCAACTCAACAGTAGTAACAGAAAATCCAAATCCAAATAACTCTTAGGATTTACCACACACTTAGCATTTTAGCACAGATAGCAAAACACTACATCACTAGATCTTGGAGTAATTGTGGAAAGACAGTACTAATACATTGTTGATATAGCTGAGAACTGACCCCACCATTGTTGAGAACAATTTGGAATTACATGAAGAATGCCTATACCCTTTGATCCAGAAATCTCATTGACTGGCCTAGATCCCAGGGAGATCAAAAAAAAAAAAAAAAAAAAAAGAAAAGCCCCATATATATACCAAAATATTTATAGCATCACTTTTCATAGTAATGAATAACTAGAAACAAAGTAGATACATTTCAACTGAACAATAGCTAAGCAAAGAGTGGTATATTAACATAATGGACTATGTCTTACTATACTGTAAGTCACTATGAATGGAATACAGAGAAACATGGGAAGACCTCCATGGACTGATTGATGCGAAATGAAATAAGCACAAACAGGAATATGTACAATGATTACAACAATGAAAAAGGAATATAAAATGGTTAAAAATAATAGAAAAATTAAAACTAAACACTTTGCAATTAAAATGACCAATTTAGTCCCCTCCCAAAAAATGAGAATGCACATTCCTCCCTTCTTGGGAGGGGTGGGGATTATGAATATGGAATATGGGTTAAGCTGTCTGACTTGGTTGATGTATTGGTTAGTTTTGCTGAACTTTTTTTCTTCTATTTTTTATTTTTTGTTATAAAGATGCTTCTGTAAGGGATATGTTGAAAAATGAAGGGATATAAAATATATCAATAAAAATGTTTAAAGGAAAGGTTATTTTAGTAGCTATGTAGATGATGAATTGGTGAAGGCAGCTAGTGGATGCCGGTAGTTCATTTCAAGGCTGCTGCAAGAGTTCAAGCAGTGGTTAAATCTTTTCCTGTTTTGAGGTATGACATTATCCTTAAAGCAAGCCAAGAAACAGTAAGCTGTTGTGCTTTTGGCAGGAAGCTCCAGCAGATGCCTGGATAATTGAAGTCCCCTTCACTACTATATCATAATTCTGTGCCAAGATAGTAATCTGCTTTCTTGATTCATCTATTTCATAATTTTTAATGTAGGTAGTCTGTATTATACTCCAATGACAATTTGTCTTCTTTTGCCACCTCCATTGATCTTCACCCAAATGTTCTCCATCATGTTTCCCCATCTATAGTTCTTGGATTTCTTCATATCAGTATTGCTTAATATCCAGTATTCCCACTACCACTCCTAAAACAGCCAACAAAATAATCATTCTGTTCTTTTTTTTTCATAAAGCAAAACTGTCTTATCATATGTGTCATCCCTTCAATAGTCAATATCTATGAGGTAAATTTTTTCTTCTTGCTTTAGGACCTCTGACTTTGTTTATAGCTATGTCCATGAGTTTTACATTTTCTATGATTTCTAGCTTGGTTGATATCAATAGTCAGTTTTCTCTGTTTCCTTTTCATTTAAAAGTCCTTTTGATTAAATTTGCAAGAATCTAGACAAACAAGAATGCCTTAAAAAGTAGAATTGGCCAAATGGAAAAGGAGATACAAAACTTCACTGAAGAAAATTATTCCCTAAAAATTAGAATTGAACAAGTGAAAGTTAATGACTCCATGAGAAATAAAATAAAACAAAATCAAAAGAATAAAAAAATACAAAAAAAAATTAAATATCTCATTGGAAAAATAACTGACTTGGAAAATACATCAAGGAGCAATAATTTAAGAATTATTGGACTATCTGAAAACCATAATAAAAAAAAAGAAAACTCCCAGGAATATTAGAGAGAAATTCCAGAGCTCTCAGGTCAAGGATAAAATATTGCAAGCAGCCAAACAGAAACAATTCAAATATCATGGAGCCACAGTCAGGATAACATAAGATTTAGCAATTTCTCCATTTATGGATCAGAGGGCTTGGAATATGATATTCCGGAGGACAAAAGAACTAGGATTACAACCAAGAATCACTTATGCAACAAAACTGAGTATAATCCTTCAGGGGAAAAGTGGATATTCAGTGAAATAAAGAACTTTCAAGCATTCCTGATGAACAGATCAGAGTTGAATAGAAAATTTGACTTTCAAATATAAGACTCAAAAGGAATATAAAAAGGCAAATGGGAAAGAGAAGTCATAAGGAATTCATTTAGGTTGAACTGTTTACCTTCCTACATGGGAAGATGATACTTTTAATGCCTAGGAACTTTATCATTATTAGGTCAGTTAGGAGTATACATAGACATAGGATATGAGTGTGGGTTGACTATGATCAAACGATATCTTAAAAAAATAAAGGAGTGAGAAAGAGGAATTCACTGGGAAAAGGGGGAATGGAGAGGTAGAATAAGATAAATTATCTCAAGTAAAAAAGGCATGAAAAAGCTTTTACAGTGGAAGGGAATATGGGGAGGGGGGGGATGGTGGCAAACAATATGTGAACCTTACTCTCATTGCAATTGGCTCAAAGAGAATAAAATCCACACTCAGTTGAGTATAGAAGTCTCTGTAGGAGGGAGAAAGGGAAAAGAAGGGGAGGCTGATAGAAGGGAGGGTAGTTTGGAGGAGGTGATGTTCAGAAGCATAACACTTTTGAGGAGGGACAGGGTGAAAGAAGAGAGATTTGGACATAAAAGTTGATACCATTAGCAAATTAGGGCAACATGGAATAGTTTCCCTGTCAGATCTATAGATAAGGGAAAAATTTATGACTAAACAAGAGAGAAAGAGCATTACAAGATGTAAAATGGATATTTTGATTACATTAAATTAAAAAGATTTTGCACAAAGCCAGTGCAGCCAAGATTAAAAATAAAGCAGAAAACTGGGGGAATTTTTTTTCAGCAAGTTTCTCTGATAAAGGCCTTATTTCTCAAATACATAGAGAACTGAGTCAAATTTATAAGAATACAAGTCATTCCCCCAAATGATAAATGGTCAAAGGATATGAACAGGAAGTTTTCAGAAGAAAAAAAATTAATGCTATCTATAGTCACATAAAAAAATGCTC
This sequence comes from Vombatus ursinus, assembly GCF_900497805.2. Lineage (NCBI taxonomy): Eukaryota > Metazoa > Chordata > Mammalia > Diprotodontia > Vombatidae > Vombatus > Vombatus ursinus. Next base: position 57,123,683 of record NW_020954590.1, read on the forward strand.
CTAAATCATTATTGATTAGAGAAATGCAAATGAAAACAACTCTAAGGTACCACCTCACATATATCAGATTGGCTAATATGACCAAAAAAATGATAAATGTTGGAGGTGATATGGGAAAATTGCCACTAGTGCACTGTTGGTGGAGTTGTGAGCTGATCTAAATTATTCTGGAGAACAATTTGGAATGATCCTAAAGGGTTATAAAACTGCATAATCTTTGATCCAGCAATATAGTACTAGGTCTGTATCCCAAAGAGATAAAAAAAAAAAAACAAAAGGACCTATGTGTACAAAATATTTATAGCAGCTCTTTTTATAGTGGCAAAGAAGTGAAAATTGAGGGGATGCCCATTAATTGGGGTGTGGCTGAACAAGTTATGGTATATGATTGTTATGGAATACTATTGTGCTATAACAAATAATGAGCAGGATGCTTTCAGAAAAAACCTGGAAAAACTTACATGAACTGATGCAAAGTGAAGTGAGCAGAACTAGGAGAACATTGTACAGAGTAACAGCAGTACTGTATGATGATCAACTGTGAATGACTTAGCTTTTCTCAGCCATAAAATCATTTAAGATAATTTTGAAGGACTTGTAATGAAAAATGTTATCCACTTCTAGAGAAAGAGCTGATGAAATTTTAATGTATATTCAAATATACTTAGAAACATACTTTTTTTTTAACTTCTTTTATTTTTCTTGGGATTGTTTGTTTTGTTGTTTGTTTTTGGTATGTGTTTTCTTTTATAGCATGGCCAATCTGGAAGTGTTTTGCCTGACTGTATTTATATAACCGACATCAAATTGCTTGCCTTCTCAATGAGGCAGGGAGGATTAAGAGGGAGAGAGACAATTTGGAACTCACAATTTTTAAAAATGAATATAAAATTGTTTTTATATGGAATTGGAAAAAAATATTAAAAAAATAAGAATCCAGACAACATTCTATTCAGACCAACCCTCGCAAAGTGCATGTCATATTTGGCCAAGAGACTAGCATTCCTATATCTTAAGCCATCATCCACACATTCAATCTCTCTTCTTAAAGAGCATCTTCTTATGCAGTTGTTCACTCTCCAAGACTGTTTAAACTTGATATCTGTACCTTCCTTGCTATCTTCCCTATGGTGTTTTGATTCCTCCTGTTGAGGTGTAGATGCCAGGGGTGCTGAGACCCCAAAATCACAAAACACAGGTCCTGCTCAAAAGAATTCGACCCAAGCCTTCTTTCAGCCAAAGACAAGGTTTATTAAAGATAAGTCATATAGGCTAGACTCTTAAGGAATCTGAACATCTGTGAGGCTTCTAAGGATGAGAGGGCATGAGGAAGTCTCAGCCACTAAATGGAGGCCAGGATGGACCTTATGGGAGTGGTCAAGTAGTTTTGGAGTGACTGGGGGGGGGTCCTGGGAGAAGGTGCATCTTGATGGGAGTGGCCAGTACTAGAGAAGGAGTTTAGGAAGGATCTTGAAGCTAGAGTGACTGGGGGTGAGTCCTGGGAGAATCCCTATGGGAGTGTCTGGGAGGGTGAATGGAATAGACAATGGAGGGCTAGGCTTTATTAGGTTAACAAAGAACTGGAAGATAAGGCCTAGATAATAAGGAAGAGGTTGAATGGGGTCTGGATAAGATCTAGGACCCTGGAACCCTGGGCTGTTAGGCCAGTAATAGACAATAGAGGGCTAGACTTAAATTAAGTAACAAAGAACTAGGAGATAGGAGGAAGAGCCAGTTGATAGGAATAATAATTAAGAGACTGCTAGACTTCTTTGACCAGGTAAAAAGTTCACAGTAAGGTTCTAGGGTTTTCTGGGGCCTGTAGACAAATGGAACCCAAATTCTTTTTGGGGTGAGGTGCAAAGGTCTCAGCTTGGGCCCATACCCCATCACTCCTAGGACTTCAATCCAGCCTGAAGACATGATCCTGAGTATCTCTATTCCAAATTCTGAGAATAGACTGAAATCTATTTCCCTTATACGTCTTCCATGCCAACATCCTTTACCTCTCCAGTGTATCATCCTGCTACTTATTTTAGAGGAACCTCTAGCTTGTCACTATCTTGTCTTCCAACAGATAGGACTACCACTATTTGTATTTTTATCCCCAACATGTAGACAAAAGACTAGTGCATTGAGGGTACTTAGCAAATGCTTCTTGATTGGCTGATGTAATTATTACCTTGAAAAGAGCTTATAGTTGGCTACCATATTACTTATCCCAACTATTTTTCATGGATATCTCCCAGGAGTGTCTTCTAGCTAATTTCTCCTAGTAGTCAAGAAAAATGAATAGTGATGGCCTTAAAAAACAGAAGATTCATGTGCAATACTCACTATAAACCACAGTAAGTACCTGTTCTTTAAGAAATAACTTCTATTTTTACAATGTCCTGAAACTCCTTATTTGTGCCAACAGGTTAGGAGACTTGGCACAATAACATCTTCTGCCAGGCCTCCATGGACTTAGCTAGCAACTTCCCCATCTTTAATCTCTTCCTTTCCAGCTAGTCACTTCACTCTGGTGTTAACTTTCTTTATGATGAGTTTTGGTATGCCAAGCACAGAATTGACCAGGTCTCCTCCCCTGATCAAAAGGGTTCAGTGCTTCCATATTGTTTCTAGGATAAGATGCAAATTCTCTCTTTAGCTTTTAAAGCCTTTACAATATCATTATAGGCTATCTTTCTGTGTTAATTCACCTTTAAATACTCTATACTCCATTCAAATTCTCCTACTTACTGTTCCTCATACATGACATTTTAGTTACCACCTCCATGATTTTTATATAAGCAATGTCCCTAAAGTATTCTCCTGACTTAACATCACCTCTTAGAATGTTTCAAGGATGAACCCATATCATTTCCTTTAAGAGGGTTTCAATGGAACACATTAGGTACACAAGACTCAGAAGCAATCAAACACAGTCACATAGTGTTCTATGAATCCAGAGATAGCAAACCAAGGCAGAGGACTCACTATTTGAAAAAAACAAACAAACAAACAAACTTCTAGGAAAGTTGAAAAATTGTTTAGCTATATGTTCCAAATGTACACATGACTTATGTAGCTCTCATAGCTGGGACAAATTAGAAAAAGGAAAGCAATACCTTTCACAACTGTGCTTGACCAAAGGATAGAAAAAATCACAGGTAATTAAACATGAACAATATTGATCTTATGAACAATAAATTGGAAATTTATTGGAAAAGATCAGAGATAATTTAAAATGGACAATATTGATTATATAAAATTGAAAAAGTTTTTTAATATACAAAATTAATTCAGTTAAAATAAATTAACAAAACCAAAACAACTCTGAATTTCTACCTCAGGTTATCAAATGATCAAAAAATAACAAATAAAGAAAATTGTAATTATTGGATAGCCTGTGGAAGGACAGGAACATTAATGCATTGTTGGAAGAGCTGTAGTTTGACTGAACAATTTAGGTTAAGGATTTAACTTTTAATAATCTGAATGCAAAACAGTTTAAGACTATACCTAAAAAGTCATTATATTATGCCAAACCTTTAATTCAATAATAGATATTTACTGCAAAGATGTCAAAGACAGGGAGGAAGGACCTATAGATGTTTTTTTTTTAATATGTATAAAAGCACACTTTTTCACTGTAGCAAAGAACTGGGAATAAAGTAGGTTCCTGTAATTCACAGGATAATGTATGAACGTGATGGAATATTGTTGCTCTGTAAGAAATGGAGAAGACTTGGAGAAAATTGGAAAAACATATTAACTGAGACAGAGTGAAGTAAGAAGAACCAATAGAATAATTCCTACTGTTATATAATAATGTAAAGGAAAACAACTTTTAAAGACTGATCGATGCAATACCACTCATGAATCCAGAAGACTGATTATGACGATATCTGTGTCCCACCTCTTGGCAGAGAGATGATGGACTACAGATGCCTAGTGAGATATACTTCTTTTTCTTCTTTTATTTTCTTTTCTCTCTCTCTCTCTCTTTTTTTTTTTTGTAAATGATCAATGTGTGAATTTATTTTGCCCAGTTATACTTATGTTATATAAGTGGGCTTTTTTGAAGGGGAAAAGGAATAGACAGAGTGTGTAGAGGGTAAAAATAGTGATGCCAAAATGGAAAGAAAAGAATAACATAATAGAACATTTTAAAAATGCCCAGAAAAGAGTAAGAGGATATTCATAAGGGGGCAGAAACAAGAAAGGCAGTGTTGGTAATATCATGTTAAATTTAATGTTTGCTTTAAAAACAACTTTGTAATAGAAATTCAGTTTCTATACAAACCACTTTTATGTTCTTTACATATGAAAATATTCACGTTTAAGTTCATATGTTTAGTTGGAAAAAATGCTAACCTGAGCCTGAAAAGAGGTTGGAGTCCTGATAACTCTGAATAGAGTTTGAAATGTAAAAAGTGTATAGTTTTGCTTCTAACCAGGGGTGCGGTGATAAATGTTTAACAATTGGCTCTGCAGGAAAAAAAACAAACCCATTATATATACATATATATATAATATATAAATATAATACATAATATATAATATATATTACATATTATATACATACACAC
>NW_020954590.1:57128656-57162405 GCF_900497805.2 Vombatus ursinus
AGCAATTTGAAGTTTCATGCTATATTCTTTGTAGAAATGCTTGTGTCTCTGTCTTAAGGCTTTTATTTGATGCTATGTTCTCATTTACGTGTCCTTTCCTATAGATTTGCATAATCGGTATTGAGCTAGAGAATTCCCTTAAAGTCCAGAGCTTTCAAGTCCTCTTCTCATTATTAACATACTGGTGGTAACTCATGTCTACTTTATTGGGTGGTATTTAGCAGATCACAATGCTCTATAAACTTTCCTAGAAGGTCCTTAGAATTGCTGACTTAGAAAAGATTCCCTTAGAAAAGAGAGGATTATTTATAAGAGGAAATTGGAAAAAAAGAGGAGTTGTACTGATAACTAAGACTTCAGGAAGAGATGAAAAATTGTTCCAGTTCTCTCAGGTTAGGTACGATATCAATAGGCACAGAAGTGAGGTAAACATCCACCTCTGTCCTCTTCAAGAAGAGCTTCAAATTTGCTTTTAAGGTCTAATGGCATGGCTGTCCTTTTCCTTCCCTTTCCCCTTTATGTAACATTCTTCCATTCTCCAACACCCTGACATGGGTCACGTCTTCCCTTTTCTAATTCAGATTTCTTTTTCCCTTATTGAAGTCTTGTTTCTAAATCGTTTGGGGACACTTCATTGTTCTCAATAACAAATTAAAGTTTGGAAAGGCATTCTTTAAGACCCTTCACCTTCTCTTACAGGAGTTTATTGAAGCAAGTAGGTGGTGTAGTGGATAGAGTTTTGCCCCTAGAGTCAGGAAAACCTCAGTTCAAATATGGTCTCAGACACTTGTGTGATTGTGAACAAGTTACTTAACTTCTGTCTGCCTCAATTTTTTCATCGGTAAAATGGAAATAATAATAGCACTTATCTCCCAAGGTTGTCGCAAAGGTAAAATGAGAATTTTTTAAAGTTTATTACAAACCGTAAGCGCTATAAAATACTAAGTACTAGTAGTAGTAGCAGCAAGAGCAGCAGTAGTGACAACACAAATAACAGTAACCATGGCAGAAATACAAACATCGCACACTCATTGCAAGTCATTGCCTTATTTGCCCTCCTCTCTGTACTGATCGAGATGTTTAGCCTTGTCTTTTTCAACTATTATAAGTCTTTACGTCTTAATTCCAAGTCCCCCTCCTCACATGAACTTGTACCGTCAATTAATGTCTCTTAATAACTTGACAACACTACTTAACTTCCTTTCTTTAGTCTCAGAAATCCCACAGACACCGTCATCTCCCCTTCAGTCTCCCACAAACTTCCTGTCTCTTTCATCAATTCTTCCCACCCACCCATCTGCTTTGTCCTCTATTTTTTTTTCTGTTACCGTGCCTTGCCTTTATAGCTACATTCCACTTTTTCTTCTCTTCCCTCTTCAGATTCTACTCCTGAATCCTTTTCCTATATTTTAGATCAAGGACCACATGAAAAGGAATAACATTTCACAGACAACATGAAAGGGAATACAAATAAGTTGGAAAAAGTTTGTAAAAGGCTTTGAATGCCGGGCTAAAGAATTTGAATTTCATTTAGTAGGCAATAGGGAACCATTGAAAGTTTTTTAATTGGGAAGTGATATTATCAGAGGTATCTATTTGGATAATAAATTTTCTGATGATGTATTGAATGAACTGGAATCAAGAAAGACTAAAGCGAGAAATCATTTGGAACACTATTACAGTAGTCCAGGCAGGAGACGATAGGTGGGACAATGAAGACAGATGTGATGGAGATTTCAGAGCTAAAATTGACGGGACTTCGTGACTGATTGAATGTAGGAGATAAAGGAAAGAAAAGAGTCGAGGATGACAGAGATGTGCTAAGCCTGAGTGAATTAGAAAATGGTGCATCTATTGATGGAAATTGTATAGTTGGGGGGGGGGAAGCAATTGTGAGTGATACAAAAGAATATGAGTTCAGTTTTAGATAATATTGAGCTTTTTTCTCCCTCCTTTTCCATACCTACACTTCTTAGATTCCTTTCCTGAGGTTACCCCAATGTCTTGTTATCCAAACTCGAGCCTTCCCTACTCGTCCTTCTGCCCTTATTTGTGCATGTAGACCTCCTGGTTTCCTAACCTCTACTTTGATTCTAGATTCTACTGCTTGCCTATCCCAGCCAGTCTGAGCCTAACCAGCACTGAAATCTGACTGTTTTATTTAATTTGCTATGACTATCTCAGTTTTGACCACCCACCTGTAGTCTATGCCCTGGAGCTGATACAAGATTCCTCCAATAACCATGTCAAATTGATATATCGCTACCTCTGCATCCATCCTAATGCTGTCAGAGTTGTGTTAAGCCTGTTATATTTCACAAATGGAGAATGTTACAATCCACCAAATTTCTTTCTATGACCAGTTCTATGGTCCCAGATATCCCTAACAGCAAGCTTAAGGGCATATAACATCTGCCCTCAATCGTGAAAATCAGGAGTGAAAATGTGGTCCTCATGGTGCACAGCACACTGATATATGCCACTGCACTGTCTGGCTGTGTGCAGAATGCAACTTAATAAAACAAGTGAGAATGAGAAAGTAGGCAAAAGTGGGCAGTGTATTCCCAAGAAAGCTCAAAGAGGCAGTATGGCAGTGGGAATGCACCACTCCTATACCTTACTTAGAAGGCTTGAACAATCATTTATTAGGTATCTATTATGTATCAGGTACTATGCTAAGCCCTTTACAAGGTAATTTGAAGGCAACAGTTCTTCTCTTCTAGGAAGTTGTTAAAAGTCCCAGCAATTGACAGAGGGTGCTAGAAACCCTTCTGAATATAATAACAAGACTGTCTGGTCTGTCCAAGGAAGCATCCTTGGACTCCAGTCAGTTATTACCCATGTGCTACTCACTCACCCCAGCTCTTCACCAATTTAATCTTTTGGCCACCTTGACAAACTTTATTTGTAGCATCCTTTCCCTCCCACACACACTTTTCCTACAATATTGACAACTTAGCCTTGGTGATATGACACTGTACTTTTAGATTAGTCCCCTCCAAAACATATCATGTTATTGAGAATTAATGTACCAACCATTATGATACTGGTCAAAGGAAGGTGAGCCCAAGTCTCATCCTGGATACAGAATCTATTAATGTTCCACAAGTTTGTGATATTATCTATAATAATCTAATATAAATATATTCTATTTAACTTATATTTCAATACACAACTCTGTATATGGGCTGTTTGGTAGATCCAGCATAGTAGTGATATGAAAGCATGCCATTATACTTTATAAATATTTAATAGCAAAGGAGTGAGATCTCTGCTGAGAATGACTAGGTTTATTCATTGCCATAGCAACAATTAGTGTGTGACTCTACTGTAGACACATTAATGAAAAGGGGGACCTTTTGTTGATGTTTTATAGGATTTTAATCATAGAAACTAATGAGTCAGATTACTTTGAAACAGCAAACTGTTTAAAGATTTCATCAAAGTTTTTACTCAATTTTTTACTTAGAATAATTATTTTCCTATCACAAGAGTAAAATTAGTAAGTGCCTGTATCTTCATCAAACTGTAAACAAATAACTTCCTGCCCTCAAAGAGAAGCATGTAAGTGTAATGTCTTCTCTGCAAATGTTATCAATGAGCAAACCAAAGTTGGGAATTTTGAACATGTAAAAATGGTTGCTCTGTCCAGGATAGTTCCCTTTCAATCCTGTTACTATTAGGATGTCCCTTCCTGTTCACCCTCCTTGTGAGAAGTGGGATGGGAAAAAAAAATGGAAGAGATGAAAGAAAATGAGGAGGTGGGAGATTCCATGAAGGAAGAAAGGAAATAATCATTTATTAGGTGCCTATTATGTGTCAGGTACCATGTTAAGCTCTTTACAAATATCTCATTTGATCCTCACAACTCAAGGAGGTAGTTGCTATTATTATCCTTATTTTACATTTAAGGAAACAGAGGCAGGAATGTACAGCCAGGTTTAATACTGGATTTGAACTCATTCTCGACCCCAAAACTCTATCTACAATACCACCTAACTGTATCATAGAGCAGGGACCCTGGCATTTCTTTTTTCATGTTATGACTTCCTAAAGTATCTAGTATAATTCTCTCCGCATGTTTTGTTTTGTTAATTTATTTTTTTTCTTTTTTCATAGGACTTGTAATTTCTTTACTATAGGGAACTCCTAATGAAGAAACTCTCCTTACTAATGCATGCAAACTGGCAGATGCTGTACAACACAGAGTATTAGATTCTAGACACATTAGACCCTTAGGAAACATTCATCAAATTGGATTTACATGTAAAAGGTCTCTCTCTCTCTCTCTCTCTCTCTCTCTCTCTCTCCCTCTCTCTCTCTCTCTCTCTCTCTCTCTCTCTCACACACACACACACACACACACACACACACACACACACACCCAACTCAGTTGAAGGGTAGAAGGGGTCTTCAGTCAGAAAAGATCAAAAATGGAATCACAAAGCTTCAAGTAGAGATGAAAAAAAGGTGTTGATTGATTGTTGCGGAATGTAGTGTGGAAGGGTAAGAGCAGACAATTACATTAGATAAGGAGGAAGTCAATAGAACAAGGGAAAGGGTGAGGGACAAATCAGAATCAACTAAAACATTCCTTGAAAACCCACTTTGTGTATAGTTCTGTACTACGTACACTGTGAGTAGAGGGAAGGGAGAGAGACAAAATTGTATGGAAGATAGTCCATGTTCTTGAGAAGGTTGTAATCTCATTTAAGTCTTTTGACATGACATATATACATGTAAACTGTTTAAATATAAAACAACATATTAATAAATGAAAATAAACTGTAACATGCTAAGTACTTAACAAAACAAGCTAAATCATAGAGAATTTCCTGGAGGAGATGAGTGTTATACCAAGTTTTGAGCTGGAGATGGAAGATGTGTGTGTGTGTATGTATGTATGTATATATATATACATATATATGTATATATATGTATGTGTATGTATGTATGTATATACATATATACATGGAGAGAGAGAGAGATTATATGTATGTGATTATAGCATATAAATGCATAGATTATACCAATGTGTAGAATTACTCTTTGATCTGATTTCCAGGTTATCTGCCCATGCAGTTTTTTGTTGCTGTTTTAAGTGGAGGAATCAAAAAAAGGACAGGATGTTATAGTCTCTGTACCCTAGAATGAAATTACAATTTTGTTATTAGCATCATTATTTAGTAGGATTTGTGAACTAATGCAGCCCTTTTTAACTTGGCCTTATCTATTGTGACAAGGCTCCAGGGTGCTGAGCCACAGGAAATCCATTTCATATCTCATTCGCAGGGTGCCAGAGTCCTGAAAATACCTTTGTGATGTTTCAGGTTTCAGTTGCCTGGTGTGTAATCTCACCGACTCACTGTCTTCAAAAGAAAGAACATTAACTGCTCCTCAGATGCTCTGTCACCGGAGACCCAGGAGGCATCATTCTTGGAGAAACACACTGGAGCACTTAGGTCATTTTTGACAAAATGTCATGTATTCAAAGGGCATTCAAAATATGTATTTTATGCAAACTCTGAGGAGCATCAATGACATAGAATAGAAGTAGATAAGGAAGGGCAGATTTCCTGTGTTTAATACATTAATAAACCTGTTGTCTACTGCCAAGTCACTGGTCCTTTCATATAATGAGAAAGGCAGTGCCACAAGCATGTAGCAAATACAGTTACAAATGTGGAGACCTGAACAACAATTGTTTTTTAAGACTCTCATGAGAAAAATAAAATTATGACTTCCTACTGTCAAGTACTAAGAACATCTACAATGTTTTCACCTTTTCTCCTATATGGGATTTCCACAGTCACATATGACCAGATTAAATTATTTATACATTTAAAGAATCTCAATAATTAATTCCTGAAATTCCCCTCTCAGCTCCACTCTCTAGTCATCTATTTGAAAACATTTCAATTCAACTTATGAAACATAAGCAAATATTTGCGTGCTCTGGTTTAGACATGTCCACCAATAGGCCAATCCAAGCAATCACTCACCCTTTTGACAAAGCAACTGGGCATGTTTGAGCTCCTATGGCTCGGTTGGAAAACCTTAGCTTGCTTTTAAGTGATCTCAATTGAAATTGCTTGTGGAAGCAGAAAAGGGTAGGAGAAGAGATTTTATTTGTTGTTCAATAGTGAAGATTGAGGGTAATCTATCAGTGTGTCAATCAACCGACCACCATTCATTAAATACTTACTATGTGCTGGGCACTGTACTGGGTGTTAGGAATACAAAGACAAAACTAAAACAGTCCCTGTCCTCAAGAAGCTTACATTTTAATGATGGGAAACACTATGTATACTGACAAGTATCTCCTTCCTCACTTCTGCCCAATGGGGTCCCTCACTTCAGGATTCAGCCCAAGAACCCCCTTCTACACCAAGATTTCTTGACCTCATCCAGGTGCTAGCACTCCTCCTCCATAAATCATCTTGTCAAGTTTTGAGCTAGAGATGGAAGAGTGTGATCTTGGCCAAGTCACTTAATCTCTGTTTGCCTCAGATTCCTCAACTGCAAAATGGGGATAAAACTATCATCTACCTCCCAAGGTTGTTGTGAGGACCAAATGAGATCATATTGTAAATCATTTAGCACAGTGCTTGCCATCTGGCTAATAAATTCTAGCTATATATTGTTGTTGTTACATTATTTGTTGTCTCCCCAGTAATAATGTAAGATTCTAGAAAGGAGTAGTTTTATTTTTGTCTTTGTATCCTCAACAAATAGCTGTGTGTCTTGCACATAGTAGGTATTTTATAAATGCTTTTGATTGATTGATTTATATATAAGCACATGAAGTAAATACATGCATATATATTAGTATATACATATATACATACATATACACACATAGTTTGGCTTTAATTATGGACTCCTTGTTTCTTGTGCCTGGTCAAGTTGTATTTTAGTAGCAATTGGGAAAAAGAAAGGAGGAGTTTGAAAAATATTTTTCTAGTCCACTTATGAAGTCTCCAGACTGAAAAAGGATCCCAAATTCAAAGCCTTCACTTCACAGATTTGTTTCAGAATGCAAAATGTACAAACACTGCACCCCTTCATTCACTGGAAAGCAGAGATTTAGTTGCGATTTACAGGAAACACTTTTCCTTTGGTGTAAGACCTAAAGAATAAATAAAGAGGTCATGGCGCCTATAGGTTAGTTTGTTTGCTTGAATATATATTATAGGCTTATCCTGATTCAATGGTAAAGTAATTCTTGCACTGGATAAATATTTTGTACCTTATAATAACTACTGTGGTTGTGTAGTATTATTTCCACTGGAGTGTGCAAAATCTTAGAGGGCTGATAGTTCCATAACTGTATTGTGTGAATTAGGCTTCATTTGAAACTTTTGTAGTCTGCTTGAAAAAATTATTTGATGAAATTGTTGGAAAGGTATCTACAATTCTAAGTAGAATTGTAGTAATTCTGGTAATAAAGAAGCATTTCAGTCCTAGAGAGACAGAACAAATCTGCAAAAGTAGGTATGGGGTGGAGGGGGTAGCTGTGGCAAGGTGTATGTAATCAGTGATTAAGAGGGTAGGAAGATGGTTCACCAACTATCATCCTCACTATAGTGATCAGAGTCTTATCTCCAACGCAGCCTTACCTTCCTACCCATTATAGCCTAAGAATCTCTCACTACACCCTTTTCCACCTTGCAAGCATTGACCTTTCATTGTCTAAGCAGCACTTTGGCCTCTCAAAGCTATAAATTAACATCTAACTCTAGCTCAGAAAGCTATTGAAAAAAAATAACACACTGGATACCTACCCTAACACCCCAGCATGCCCACACAATGGAAAAAATACTAGGGTGTGTGTGTGTGAGTTTGTGTGTGAAAGTTTGGAGATCACTATAGTAAATCATTAAGTATACTGGTCTCACAGCCAAGAAAACCTGGGTTTAAATGCAGCCTCTGACACATACTGAATATATGGTCCTGGGCAAGTCACTTAACTATTCATTGCCTTCCAGTAAACTCTTGAAGGCTGTATAGTGTAGAATATTTGAAAATCCTCAATGATAGAGAGAATTCCCCACAGTGATGAAATCAAAGGACCAAATCATGATCACTGGGTAATGAAATATTACAGCAAAATAACAGAATTCTCTCTCTCTTTCTGTCTCTCTCCATACACATGTATATATACATATATACACACAAACTATCCATGTATGTATTCAGATACATACATACATAACATACATACACACCTATATATCTATAAATAGTAGATGGATTAATAGAGATTTATACATGCAATATACTAGAGTATATTCTCTGATTTCCTGAGATTATTCCATAGGTCATAGTAAGTCAGTCAATAAGCATTTATTAAATACCTACTATGTGACAGGTACTTTGCTAAATACATTAGTGCCACTAATGAATTGAATGATCACAAACACAAGATTATGAAAAAGAAAATTATTTCTTCCAGGCAAGACATGTAATCTTTTCTCACTTTGTGGAAATTGTACATATGCTTCCCTAAGTATACTATAAAATTGTGTAAGGTAATTAGACAATGTCTACAACTAAACATTTACAATTCTAACTGTGTAAGGGGATGAATAATACTAAAGGGAAAATAGGTATCATGAATTGCCCATGTTTTAGGGCCACTCTCAAAGAAGTGTACAGTGCCTCATATTCTGGTTGAACCATGAATTCTAATACTTAGAGATTAAACCTAGAATGAAAATGACTGCTTACTACAAACCTAGGAGAGTCTGGATAGCATATTATGTGTGCTTTGCACGGGATATATGTCATATATGTAAGTATTCACATATATATGTGTTTATTTCCATAATTACATATGAAGCTTTAAATATATGTGTATATATATATATACATAATTTTTAAAGCTTGAAATTGATCTGAATTCCATGATATAGATAAGCTGTATTTAGCAGTAACCAAGGGCTTGAAGTATAGCTTAAAAATAAGTGGCATTGAAGTGAAAATATTGATTAACTCAGCATACTATTATTCCAGAATAGCTGCATTCATTTTCCCTCTAATGACACATTCATCCATCCACCATTATTGTCACATAACAAACTCAAGAGTTTCTACACGTAAGCAAACATTAATACCATTTTACTAAAGTGAAAGGAGCTCTTATGATGGGGGAGAATTACTGAACTTCCATGATTATCCCTGATTTCAAAGGAAAGCATATACTAGAAAGCTTCAGAAAGGACTCTCAGGTAAAAAGCAAAAGCCTCTCCCCCAACCCAAGCAAGGAGCTCCCCCTTCCAACCTGGAGTTGGAACCATCATATTAAAGGCAAAGACGGTGAAACAGTTAAATGCTGAGAGGAACTAAATTTCCCTCTGCCCTGGACAGAGAGTGTACAATACAGTTCTCTCTCCCTAAGCAGGCTTCTCCAGGAGCATGGCTCTTTTTGTTTCCTGCCCAGAACTCCTTTTAACTCCGACCTGCCTCCTGTCCTCCCAATTTGGAAGTGACTTTACTTCTCATGGTCAAATGTTATTTTCTTTTGTTTCATTTTTAGAGTGTTATGGGTGCTTTAAAAAAAATTCCTGTAATTTCTAAATGCCTCCTTGACTCCACTGTAACCAACAAGTACAATTAAGCAAAATAAGGCTAAAAATTGAGGGATAAGACTACATACCTCATTCTGAACCTGTAGTCTTCCACTTCTTTATTAGTATGTTTCATTATCCATTCTTTGTAATTGAGTACTTTTATAATGATCTAAATTCTGATTTACATTGTTTCACTTTACATTATTATGGCTTGTATATACTATTCTCCTCTTAGTTCTACTTAGTTTGCTATATTGGACATAATCTTCCACATTCTTCCTCAACCTGTATAACTTTCTCTTTCAAATGTTTTCCCTATGTGTAATTCATCCTGTATAATGCATCTCACTCTTTAATTATTCCCTAATATTCTGTTCCCATGAGTCAGTTAGAGGAGGTACCGTTCATTATAATAATCTTTCCTTTAAGCCTGTATTCACATAAAAATCTATAGATATGCATGTCCATAATCACGGACCTCCATACCCTATGCCTGACCTCTATAACTGAGGACTCAATGAGAAGATGCAGCAGCAAATTTCCTGGAGCTGTGGACAAACCTGTGACCAAAAGTAGAAGTGGAGAGATGTATTCCTTATCTTCCTCTTTCCTCTCAGTCCTTATTGAGATCCCCCTAGATGGATGTTTCTTTTTGTTTGTAGACACCTAATACCTGCTTTGTTTAAAACTGCTTTGTTGGAGCAGCTAGGTGGTGCAGTGGACAGAGCACTGGCTCTGGAGACAGGAGGACCTGAGTTCAAATCTTGCCTTAGGCACATAACACTCATCAGTGTGACTTGGGGCAAGTCACTTAACCCCAGTTGCCTCACAAAAAACAAAAACAAATAAAAAAATCTGTCAGATGTTTTAGAAATGACTGCAAACACGTTTAACATACACAAAATTTTTACCATACTTTGCATATACAGAGAGAAAAAAAATTTCATTTATCAGCTAGAAGACAATAGAGGCATAAGCAGAATATAAGGCAGATTATGTAGGAAAAAATCCATCTGACCAGGGAGAAAAGAATATTCTAAGTACTACATGTTTAAGTCTGCAAATCAAATTATACCACAATATGTAGACAAGTAAGAATAAGATAATTTGGACCAAATAACATGGTTGACTCGTGTAATATAGTTATAACCAGAGTCACTTTGTATTTAAATGGCTTGCTGTATTTGTGACTTCCCTAAGTTACTCAGTAATGCAATAGACTTGTGTTTTCATAATTTAATACCTGGTTGTTTTGTGAAGAGTAAGCATTTCAATATGCCCAGGGGCCGTGTCTGCTACAGCTCAGTTTCTGCCAGGGGTAATGAACAGTGGTGAAAGAATGCCCAGTCTAGGACTTATAATACTCTGGAAGGCCAAGACAGCTGGCTGAAGCAATTAAGCCTTGGAAATAAGAACTGGCAAGAGTCTCTCTCTCTCTCTCTCTCTCTCTCTCTCTGTCTGTCTGTCTCTCTTTCTCACACACACACACACACACACACACACACACAAATACTATTAGACTACTTTCCATCCCTCAAAATAAATGAAATGCTGACTAGCATTTCTTCTGGAATAGTTATTAATTTGGACCCAAAATCATGCAGTCAAATATCTCCCTCAAGAGAATACAGATGACTCAACCCAAATGGCATTTGAAGGATCAGTCATGTATGCTTCCTCAGTATGTCCTGAAGGATTTGCTTCAGTACCTTCAGTGTTTCAAAACACTGAACACACATTTTCAAGGCAAGGTTCAGCGCTTGCTATTTTCAGGGTGATGGAGCTCATGGCCCAGTAATTCATGAAGAACATTAATGCAACTTTGAAGGGGCTACCAATGTGGATGAACTATGATCTTATTGTGAAATGGTGATTCACCCATTCAGGAAAGAAGTAATACTTAATTCACTGTTAGAGAAATTATAGTAATAAGCTATAGTCATGCTTGGGTTATATAGATATTTAGATTCACTGAATCTTCAAATTTGAGGAGAGCTTAAAGGTCATCTAGAACCTGCCTCCAGAAAGAAAAAAAAAAAAGAAGAATCCCTTTTCTAATATCTTGGAATCATCCAGGGTCTGCTTGAACCATCTTTAAACTCAGATTCATACCTCCCAATTTTCAGGTAAGATACTATTACTCATTTTTTTATGTTGACTTTATAAAATTCCTTTGAATTTTTTGTCTGTAAAGCAAAGCAATATATAAATAGATATGTGTAGAGAGAGATACATACACACATATATGCATACATATATACACATATGTATATATATGTGGGTATACACACACATTTTACAGGGGTTGAAACTACCTTGAACCTTTCCTTGGGATAAGGGGATGGGGACAGTGGGGAGAATAACCTATAATATCAATCTCAGATTCCTATCCATCTAGGCAATTAGGTCTCTCTTACAGCAAAACTACAACTGCTTGGAGGTAAAAAGGACTAGAGAGGATGATAGCAAGTATTTATATAAACAGGCTCTTTCTCTATCTTGGAAGAATGGTCACAAAGATAATGACCCGCATTTGGAGTACTGCTGTTTTTAACAAACAAACAAAAACAGTAAACACAGAATAAAAATACATATGAAAGTACCCACTAATGGTTTATCTGGCCTGTGATATGTAAGTGACCAAAGGTGTATTTGACAATTCAAAGAGAAGCACTGGTAAATAAGGCACTGATAAACCTTCTCCAGCTAGAAAAGCTCTTGTGGAAGTCTTCAGTGAAGTAGAATTAGGATACCTTTCACAAAGCAGCATTTTCAGACAGGAATATAGAGAAACCTGGTAGAAACAAGGGAACAATGAATGCAAATCAGACTGTCTCTTAAAACATATTTATACATCTGTGTATGTGTGTGTGTGTGTGTGTCCTATCTAAAGTATCCAAAGGAAAGAAATAGCTATTGATACAAAAGGACCAATAGACTTTTTTTTTTTACCAATAACTCAGAGATAAGAACCTTATTGTTGTCCTAAGTGAGGTTCTCATCTTCTGTCACCATGGAAATTGCCATCAAATTATTTCAATCTAATTTTGAAAGGGGACTAGCATTTGTAAAACGTAACAGAGGTATTGAGGCTCTAGAATAGAACTGACCAATTTACTAATGGACACCTACTTGATGGTAAGTGGTTTAGCAAATAAGAGATTGTTTCTTTATTCCCTTAAGGCAAAATCGCTTTGCATTGCTTTGAAAGAAAACACATTTAACAACCAACATAACTCCAGAAGAAGTTATGAGTGGCAGAAAATTACTTCAAGCCTAGCTATCCTTTACAAATGTAAGGTACTAAGATGAAAGATTTCTATTCAATTTTACCCTCCTTTCATTTAAAAGAGAAGGGGAAAAGAGATATTGGCTTCAAACCTCTCTGAATAGAGTAGATGAATTAATAAATGTCGTACACACTTGTAGTCAAAAGAGAGCTTGTGAGAAGAAAAAAGCAAGATGCCAATGGCTGATGAATGCCTGAGATGTCTTGAATAAAGGATCCTTTTAAATTCTCCAGCAGTTCAAACCGAATGGCAGTCATAAATAGGACAATTAACTGGGGCTTTCATGAAACAGAGTGCCGTGAGAGGACACAGTAACTTCCTTTCTAGGACATACCTCCTCCTCAACTCCTACTGAAGCAATTGCACATCCTCTAATATTTTATGTTCCCTTCTATTCTAAGCATTCTGTTAACAAATCTTTATAGCATGTCTACTAGGTGGAAGGTGCAATGCTTAAACACCATGTGCATATTTATATATGCTTTAATGTATATGTAGATAGATAAATAGATAGTAGGTATAAAATAGAAGATAGATATTACTTTCTGACACTTTCTGTTCTATTCTCTTCATTTTAATCCCCTTGGATTTTCAAAATAATGGGTCAGTTCTCCCTCTGGGTCCTGGAGGGGGCTAGTAATGTAGTCACTGAGGCAGAAATGAAATAAAATATTCCCCACCCTTGGCTCAAGTTTACTGTTGACACTCTCTATAGTCTGGTTGTCAAAGAATATTCAAGAGGCATTAACTCAGTTACCTGATTATCCTCCAATCCATTAACAAAACAATCCAAGATTTTTAATTCAATCCACAAATCTGGTCAGCAAGCACAATAGGAAGGCAACTGATCAGGGTGATATCATCAGAAGGCTGAGATATGCTGCATTTAAACACACACCATTCCTACTCATACTATTCTTTAGCACTGAGTAAGTGTGCACACTAGTGTTCTTATGGACCTTCTACCAGAAAATTATTGTTATACAATTTCACAAGTGGCTTAATAATGTTCCAACAATAAAGCACCACAACGCCCAGTCCACAAGGCAAAATTGTTACAGGGACATTGACTGACTGACCAAACACATTCTCTTTTTGTAAGCAAAGCCCTAGAGCAGGCTGGAACATGGTGCCCGGACCTGGACTTTAGAAAAAGGAGGTAACATTCTCTTCCTCCTCCTCCTCCTTTCATTTAACCTAGAAAGAGTTGGTGCAATTAAAGACGAGGATTGAGACTCATCATATTCATGAATAATAAATGTTGTACACACTTGTAGTCACTTGATACTAAATACAGAAATATGATTTTTTTTAAAAAATTCTCTTCCAAAGATCCCTTTGTGTAAGAATTAATGCTACTGTGTAATTAGTATAGTATAATATAGATTGTCCCAATAACTATAAACTTTTACATTGAATAATCTATTTAAAAGACATGGTATATACTATTTTCTTTGGTTCCATAATGCTGAAAAGTAAAGGCATGAGCTCTTTAAGTGTAAGAGCTCTCTTCCATGAAATGGCTCTCAGTTTAAGAATATTCTTTCTTGGGAAGCTAGGCCACCAAAATCCCTTTCTCTTTATCCTGACAGTCTACGATGCAGAAAGAGCAATCATAGAATTACACATTTAGAGCTGGGAAGGAATTTAGAGGTAATCTAAAACAACCACCTAATTGTGCAGATGAAGAAACTTAGTCCCACAGAAGTGAAGAGACTTGCCCAAGGTCACACAAAAAATAAATGGCAGAGCAGGATTTGAACCCTCTGTCACCAAGTCATTTTTTGCTTTTTCCCTATCAGATATTGCCTCCGTAGATATAGTTTGTATTTGGACTCTGCCTCTTTATACAGCCCATACAAAATGCAGTGATGGATCCACTCAGCCAAATCCTTTAGATGAAGAGAAGAGACCATCAATATTGCCATTGTTACATTCAAACAAAATGAAAGTAGAACCATACTTAAAAAGGTGAAGGTACGTAGTCAGCCCACTATCATCTGGATTAATGTAAAACATGAATGGTAAAATTTTTAAAAATTATTAAGAATTTTATTTAGAATATGTTTTTGTACTTATATTTGAATACTAGTATTACTGATATGTTGGGAATTCCCAATATTGCAAACATCTTCATGAACAAAAATGACAAAAATTGAGCTAGAAAGTCATTCAAATCCTTTAATATCACCTCTTTTTTTTTTAACTCTACCTTGTCTTCTCTACATGCTGGTAATGGACATGCATAAAATGCCAATCTAAGTAGACTATTCTTTCTGAGAGAATTTTTTTTTTATTTTTACCTTCCCAGAGGAAGCAGGGAAAACAAGAGCAAAATGTCTTAGTTTTAAAATTTGGGGTTTAAAAGTCTCCCATTGTATCAAAGCCTCTAAACAGATAGTAAAAGTTATCCAAAAGAGAAAGTGTAAACAAAGGTGCAGCAGATGACAGTTGACTCTCTCACATATTCTATATGGCTACCTCATTGAAGTAAAAAAAAAAGAGGAACTTATACATGGGATGAAAATAAACCTTGATTTTTGAACTAATTATACAGTTCTAATTTTTTAACTGTCTTACCAATTCCATTCAATTCAGCAAGTTAAATGGCATTCAAGTTGTGACATCACTCTGCAGTTGCATAAAGTCATCAAGTTTTCTCCTATTTATTCTTTCATCTATTTACTTTTTCTGTTATAAATTACCTTTCCTCTTTCCAAACAAAATAGATTATCAAAGATGGATAATGATGGGGAAATAATGTTACAGAGTTCCGAAACATTAAAGTCTACCTTACAAATGTCTACAATAGTCCTCTTCTTCTTTACTGATGAAACCTAATCCTCCTCAAGCCTTTTCTTTGTGAAGAACTTGCCAAGATCCCTTATACTAAAGAGGCATGCACTTTGCTTCCTGGTGACTCCAAGGTTACCAAATGTGTATAGGGGTGGATTGTTTGTCAGATCAAAGTTTGTTTCAAAATATGGTTTGAGATCAAGATACCAAAGGTTTGTAGACCCCTAAGATATCCCACACCCATACATCAGGAATACTTTCTTCAAAAAAAAATTAAGACTGCACTGAATACAAGAAAGGTTCAATTGCATGACTAAAAAATAGTGTAATTATATCTTAATAGGCAGGAAATGATAGAACAGTCCATTTCAGAATCACAGATTTGTGTACAGTCTAATTATAGACTGGTAAGAGAAAAAGTTAAAGTAATACAAAGCTAAAAGAAAGGATGAAGATGAAGGGGCACAGTATACAATGACAAAAGCTCCAACTTGAACTGATTAAAGTGGATTATAAATTCTGAAAAATGGGAAATGGATAAAAGCAAAGACATCGAGTTTGTTACCATTTACTGGAGAAGTTTTGCTGATGTGAAATAGCCCCCACAATAAGGAATCCACTAGTCAGTGTGTAAATAAACATGTATTAAGTGCCTACTCTATGCCAGGTACTATATTAAACTCTGAGGATACAAAGAAAGAAAAAGGACAATCTTTGATCTCAAGGAGCTCAGTCTAATGGGGGAGACCACACACAAAAATTATACACAAACAAGATATATGCAGGATAAATTAGAGATAATCAACAGAGGAAAGGCACTAGGAATAAGGAGGATCAGGAAAGACTTCTTACAGAAGATGGAATTTTATCTGGGACTTGAGGGAAGCTAGGAGGTTGAGAGGAAGAAAGAATATTCCAGACATCAGAGACCACCCATAAAAATACCTGGAGTCTGGAGATAGAGTAGTAAGTGTGAGGAACTGCACGGAGGCCAGTATCACTGCATTAAAACATACATGGGTGGGGTGGGGGATTCATGAGGTGCAGGTTATAAAGCAATATGAATGACAACAGGATTATATTTGATTCTGGAGATGAAAGAGAAGCATTGGAGTTTATTGAACAGGGGCATGGTAGTAAGGGATGCTATGGTCAGACCTGTGCTTTAGGAAGATTAATTTCATAGCTGAGGAGAGGATGGACTAAAGTGGGACAGGAAGACTATCAGGCTAGGGCAAGAGTATTGGCCTGAGGTCATGAGCACTTGTATCAGAGTAGTGACAGTGTCAGAAGAGAGAAGAGTGAGAATATAAAATATGTTAAAAAGGCAAAATCACTAGAACTTGTCCTCAAATTGGATAGGGGTGGGGTGAAAGGAAGTGAGGAGTCAAGGATAACAACAAAGCTATGGAGGATAGTGTAAAGAGAAAGTAAAAGAGAAGAGTTTGGGGTGAAAAACAATGAGTTCCATTTTGGACATGCTGAATTAAAACATCCAGTTTGAGATGTATAATGGGCAATTGGATATGTAAGACTGGAGGTCAAGAGAGAAACAAAGGTTTGATAAGTTGACTTGAGAATCATTAGCAGAGAGATGATAATTGAATCCATAGGAGCTTAAGAAATCACCAAGTGAAATGGTATAGAGGGAGAAAAGAAGAGAGCCCACAACAAAGCCCTGTTGGACATCCATAATTAGTGGGCATGACCAGGACAGTGATGTAGCAAAGAAGATGGAAAGGACTAGTCAGACAGGTAGGAGCAAAATCAGGAGAAAATAATGTCAAGAAAACCTAGTAAGATGAGAGTATCAAGGAGAAGAGTGTGATCAACAGTGTGAAAGGCTGCAAAGAGGCCAGGAAGGCAGTTTATAAACCACTTTGGACAACAAACTTTTAATTTATTTGCGAAAAAGGTGGCTATGGAAGCTTACTTGTAAAGTATTACCAAGGAGTACCAAATTCAATTTAGCTCAGGAAACATTCAGAAGGCTACTGTGGACAGAGTATTTTCCTAGATGCTATTGGAGGTACAGAGTGTCAAAAAGACATGGTTCCTGTCTTCTTCTAGCTTACAATCTAATAAGATAACAGAAAGTTATAAGCAGTATAGTATCATAAAGCATCAAAAAATAGTTGAAGAGAACATGAACTTGAAAAGAAATTGACATGAGATTGAGCTAAACCAGTTCATCCTGAGACAATATTTGGATGAAGAAGATATGAATTGGAAGTGAAACAATTTTAAAAATATTTACTGACCAATTTTTAAGATACCTCATAAAAGAAAAGGTTTTAAAAGATTAGGTAAGAGCACAGATATGCTTCTGTTCCCCTCCATTCCCCCCCCCAAAATACAACCCAGAAGACATGAAGAACTACCAACTCATGTATCTATTTTTTTCCCATCTCTGTAAAATCTTTATGAAAGTAAGCCATGAAAATATTTAGAATATTACTGATGAAAACATGAAAAAGGAACAGACAGATTGTTGAAGATAGTATCCTACAGCAGTCTATATCTTCATAACCTGAGCTCCTGCATTTATTGTTGATTTTTTTAAAAGTATTTGACTCAGTAGAACAAAATGACACCTTGAGGACTCAAGTAAGTTGTTACTGTTAGATATTTTAGAATTATAAAAGAGTCAAAAAGAAATGCCACTACGGAAATAACTTCAATAAATTATGATACCAAACAAGGTATAAAATAGGGAGACATGCTCAGAGAAGGTGTTTACTAGTGTCTTGAAGTTTGCTGAGCAAAGTTTAAATAGAAGAAGGATTTACGCCTATGGGAGTTTTCAAATTTCCCATCAAAAATGGCATCTCACAAACTGCTTTTGGCCAGGGACACTATAAAGGCTCTTCAATGAAACCCAACAGCAATTCAAAAATTGTAAGTCTAACCAAGCACAACAGAAAGCAAAGTGAATGGGGAAAAAATATTGCCTTGAAAATAGTATGTCCCAGGATGTGTAATCCATTGGTTGGTTCATCAAAATGAATTTTGGATAACCATTGTAGTTAGTTAAGGGTCTGTCTCAGAACTGAGTAGCAGGAGATCTGCCTGGATTGTATTTGGGGAATTGTGCAGGGCTTTCAATCATTCCAAAATGCTTATGGCCAAAAAAGCCTATACCTTTAGCACTAAAAATCATGGGCTATCACAATCCTGGAAGAATCAGAACCACAAGAAAGACAAATGGCGTCCAGAAGATACATAGTGGGCATAAATATTATGAGGAATGTTAACAAAAATGTGGTGAAAATTGACATGAGTAAGGGTATGTACTAGGCATGTAGTTAAAAATCAGACTGAAGAGATCAACAGCCTGGGTCCTGCCATGTTGTTATGCCCAAAGTACTACTAGAAACCAATAATAGAATGGGAAAGACTAGATAAGTTACAATCTTCATCAGTGTAGGGGGTAGCCACACAGATGAAAATATAATTCCCTTGATAAATCAAACTTATCCCCACAAAAGACTCATATTTTAGCCATTTCTGATTTGCTGTCTAGGAACAAAAATTAACGGCCAAAGAAAACTATGGAAGCCACTATAGACCTCCTGGCAATGGAGTATTCTACTAATGTCTCCCAGGTAAACTGACCTGGACTGTTTTCTTTCCTTTGAAAGGAAACTCTCAGCCTGTTTTATGCAATGATAAAAGGCAAGAAATCAGATAAATATGTAGTTATAGACATGTCAAGGGGAAAAAAGAGATCAGCTTTGTCTTAATGTTTCCAAGTTGAATCAGAAAAAAAGGACTCAGACTCATAGAAAATTGTATTCACTTTATAAAAGCAATAAGGTAGACAAAGATATGTTCATCCCTAGTTCAATTATAATACATGTCAGGATCACTTTGTGTGAAGGTTAGCAATGCCATCCATCATTTGAACAGAACTGCACGTTTTCTTGTTCAGTATTGATAGATTTTCATTTTAACCTTAGAAGTTCCTCAAGGGACTATCTTGGGGACACTGTCATTTTTTATTCTTTTCTATTATTTTGCTTTTGTAAACTTTGATATATGCAGACAAAATACTCTGGCTGAAGAAATTTAATTAGGTAGGTCTACAAATTAATTGTTGCAATTAGACTGCTTATAATGACCTCATGTTATGATTTTATTTATGCAGTAATTATTATGAGATGTATGGGATAAAAGCCTTCAAGACCAAAAGGTATGTTTTTTCAGACATATATATATATCCTCAGTAGTCCACATTAGCCATTAAAAACAAAATTATGTATTTTAAAAAATAATTTCCTGCTTCTGCAGTAATGTGCATATCAATAAACTGACAGGTGGGTTATTAATACCTTTTTGTAATATAATAATAATTCATATTTCTGTGGCAAGATTCCTCACAGCTACCATATGAAGTAAGTCTCTAGATTAGAGAGGCTTCGTGGCATGATAAAAAGACTGTTGGACTTGCAGTCAAAAGAGAGCTGGGGCCAGAACTTCTGCTCCCGGAGCCAAGATGGCAGAGTAAAAAGGTAGTCACTCTCACCGTCCCCTATCTACCTCTGAAAGCCCAGAAAATATTGCCCCAGAAAAAACCCTGGAACAGCCAAACCAGAAGAAAGATGGGAGCAGCAGTCCAGGAGCCCAGGTAACTTGAGGGATTAACGGGAAAGGCCCCTCTGCCCTGGGGGAAGGGGAGCAGTACAGAACAGGAGGCATCTCAGACAGCTAGTGGAAAGCCCCACTTTAGCACACCAGGAGGAGATCCTGAAACCCAGGTGGTGGAGCAGGCAAACACCAACACCCGGACCTCCAAGTGCCTCAGTGAAGGTGGGGGAGTGGGTGGAAGCATTCCACAGCAAACAGGTCTCCCAGTGCCTCAGCAAAAATAAAGGAAGCAGCACTACAAAGGGCCTCAGGCGGATAAGCACCCTGCAACATCCATCTGAAAGGAGCTGAAGAAAGAGAAAGGAAAGGAAAAGCAGGCAACCTAGAGTTGCCCGAGAGTTCCAGCCTTGCTGATTCCAGCCCAACACCAGGTAAGCTGCCAGAACCCTACAGCCTTCAATTGCCAACATCAGAGGCCCCAGCACACAAAGTCAGTGACCCCAACACAAGAAGCTTGGGTCAGTGCCCTCTGCTCCCCAGCAGGAAAGCTCAATCTCTTTAAAGGCCAGGGAAAATTCAAGCACCATGAGCAAAAAGAAAGGTACCATAGATTCATATTATGAGAACAGTAAAGATCAAGGCCAAAATTCTGAAGGGGCAGCATTGTCAACACACCCACATCTGGAACCTCAAAAGGGAATATAAACTGGTCCAAAGCCCAAAAAGCCTTCTTAGAAGAGCTCAAGAAGGATTTTAAAAGTCAAATGAGAAAGGTAGAAGAGTCCTTAAAAAAATACAATTGGCCAACTAGAAAAAAAGTACATTGAAGGAAAGAAGTCCCTAAAAAATACAATTGGCCAACTGGAAAAAAAGTACCTAAAGAAAACAAATCCCTAAAAAAATATAATTGACCAAATGGGGAAGGAGGTACAAAATCTTGTTAAAAAATTAGAATCAGGCAAATGGAAGCTAATGACTCTATGAGAGAGCTAGAATCAGTCAGACAGAAACAAAAAAAATTAAAAAATAGATGAAAACATAAAATACCCCACTGGTGAAACAACTGATCTGGAAAATCAGTCCAGGAGAGACAATTTAAAAATTATTGGTCTACCTGAAAATCACGATGAAAAAAAAAGCCTGGACAGTATCTTTCAGGAAATCATGAAGGAAAACGGCCCTCAGATCCTAGAACCAGAGGGTAAAATAGCCATAGAAAGAATCCACCAATCACCTCTCGAAAGGGATCCCAACTTGAAAACGCCAAGGAATATAGTAGCCAAATTCCAAAATTACCAGGTCAAAGAGAAAATACTGCAAGCAGCCAGAAAGAAACAATTTAAATATCATGGAACCACAGTCAAGATTGCACAGGACTGTGCAGCTTCTACATTAAAAGACCATAAGGCATGGAATATGATATTCCATAAGGCAAAAGAACTTGAATTACAACCAAGGATCAACTACCCAGCAAAAATGAGCATGATCTTTCAGGGGAAGAGATGGATATTCAATGAAATAGGGGACTTCCAAACCTTCCTGATAAAAAGACCAGAGCTCAACAGAAAATTTGATCTTCAAGTACAAGACTCAAGAGAGACATAAAAAGATAAATGGGACAGAAAGATACAATATGTTGTTAATAAGGGCAAAGTGTTTACAGCCCTACAAGGGAAGATGACACTTGTAACTCTTGAGAACTGTATTGTTATTATACCATGTTAAAGGAGTATGCATAAAGGGGGTGGATATAAGTTGACTTTGATGTAATAACAAAAAAAATCTAATCAAGTGGGTTAAATAGATCCAAGTAAGTGGATTAACTTGATCTAAGAAAATGTACTGAGAAAGGAGGAGGCAGACAAGGATAAATTACATTATAGGAAAAGAGACAAAAAACTTTTACAGCAGAGGGAAAGAAGGGAGGGAGATGAGTATTGTTTGAACCTTACTCTCATCAGATTTGGCTCAAGAAGGGAATAACATGATCAGTTAGATATAGACATCTAACTTGCCCTATGGGCAGTAGGAGGGAAAAGGGGAAAGAAAAGGGAGGGGAGATAGAAGGGAGGGAAGAAGCAGTAAGGGTAAAGAGGAAGAAAAGGGAAAGGGCTAATAGAAGGAAGGAGGGACTGAGGGAGGTGGTGGTCAAAAGCAAAATACTAGTGAGGAGGGAAAAGGAGAAAGGAGAAAGAAAAGCATAAATGGGGGCAGGGGGAAAGGATGGAGAGAAAGACACAGATAGTAATCATAAGTGTAAATGTGAATGGGATGAACTCTCCCATAAAATGGAAGTGGATAGCAGAATGGATTAAAAACCATAGTCCTACAATATGCTGTTTACAGGAAGCACATTTGAAAAAGAGTGACACACAGGGAAAGGTAAAAGGCAGAGCAGATCAAGTGGGAAAATTCAAGGAGAATCCCTTAGACAAATGGGACCCAATTCTTTTTGGAGTAAGGGGAAAATGTCTCGGCTTGGGCCCAGACTCCATCAGTAGGTAGGAAGCAATGGCCAACCAAAATGTATTGGATTTTTTTTTTGTTATACCTTTTATATAGGCATATCAAACTTTAAAGTAAAATTAAAGTTAAAAAGTGAACTCAATTCAGTGAATTTTCTTTATCTGGTTGGTGGCTGCAGCAGGGGAGCAAACCTGCTTGGGACCTTGGCAGTGGGCCTGGACATAGGCAGCAGGAGACAGTGCCCACCCTACTTGTCTCTGGCCCAAGCCCAGGTAATAGGAGAAAAGGGCCAATATCCTCCAGAGAAGGGAAGAGATAGACACTTAAGGCAGCAGAGCAGCCCAGTGCTAAACAGATGTATCCCACCAGATTGATGGACAAGGGCAGGACCTAATGTAGTCACAAGGTTCTCTGAGGCTTCTGGTGATCAGGCAATGGAATGTTACTGCTCCATAACCATGCTGTGGGCCCAGAGCTCTGTAGTGGCAGGCTAGTGCTTGCTTGTCTTGTCTGTTCCTGGGGTTTCCATTCCTCTGTGAGTGAACATGCTTTCCCAGGGTGGGTAGATCAGGGGTGCTTCTAATAGTAGAGGACTTGCTTGGGTCCTCCATTGATGAGGATGGGATCTGGACCCCAAAAAGGAAAAACCCTGGACTTTCCCACATGGTCAAATCTCTGGCATTTGCTGAGGCTATTATCCTATCAACTGGCCTTTCATTATCACCTACACCCAATCTACCTCCAGATACCTCCTCACACTTCCTACCCTTAATCCTATCTAGACTCTATTCTCCCTTAGCCACATGGTCCAGGTCCCAGGTGTTGTGTTCACCCCAGCTTACTGCACTCCCATCCAGATCTTCCTTAGACCACCTCATCCAGTCACTCCAAACTACTTGGCCACTCCTACATCCCTCCCACAGTCTTTCTGTATATAAGGTCTATCTTATCTCCATTAAGGTGCTCAGATTCTTATAATCTAGCCAATAGTTCAGTAATGTTCAGATTCTTTAAGAGTCTGGCCGATACCTTGTCTTTGGCTGAAAGAAAGTTTGGGTTGAATTCATTTGGACAGGACCCACATGTTATGATTTGGGGGTCCCAGCACCCCTAACCCCCTAAACCTCAACACCACGAGGCTAGGATGAAAATCTCATAGCTTTCCTATACCCCTGGTCCAAAGTCCTTAGCAGTTTAAAAATTCAGGGCACTTCCAACCACTTCTGTTTTCCCCTTTACCTTTGGAAGGAATGTGGGGAGGTGGAAAGAGTGTTCTATTTGTAGTCTGAGATCCTGAGTTCAAATCCTGGTACTGCTCTGAGGGAGCTTGGGCTAATCTCAATCAACTGCTCTCAGCTTCTTCTCCCTCATTGGTTGGCTAGATGGAGTTAGGCAAGATGGGTCTCTCTAGTTTTAAATCTGTGATTTTGATAGTGCAGTGATTGTTAACATTCTTATTGTATGTTTAAGATTTTTTAAATTGTTATCAAATAATGAATTCTTAACTTTGAATAAAATTTGTATAGATTACTTTATAAAAATTAATATCTTTATTTTTTACAAAAAGGGAGTGTGGCTACATCATTCTGCACTATTACATCCATGTATATCATACAATATTATAAGTGGTATTTATTATTATATGACTATGTATTTATTATGAAATAATGATATATGTTATATATTATCCTACATGCTATACATTATTGTGTTATGTTATATATTATTACATAATATATTGTTGAGGTCTAGAGGTTTAAGGGTGCTGGGACCCCAAAATATCAAAAGCAAGAGTCCCAGATTCTGCCCAAAAAAATTTGACCCAAGCATTCTTTCAGCCAAAGACAAGGTTTATTAAAGATACGCCATATTGGCCAGACTCTTAAGGAACCTGAACATTACTGAGCTATTGGCTAGGTTCTTAAGGAATCTGAGCACCTTAACTGAGACAAGATGGACCTTATCTACAGAAAGACTATGGGAGGGATCTAGGAGTGGCCAAGTAGTCTACAGGGACTGTAAGGTAATGGAAAGCCAGGGATCTGGACCTAATGGCCTAGGGAGAATGGAGCCTAGATAGGATTAAGGGTGTGAAGTGGCCTGGGGCCATAAGGAGGTAAAACAATGGAGAGCTAGGCTAGGTTAAAGGTAAGGGAGAATTGGGAGATTGGGCATAGGAGGATTACCAGGTCAGTTGATAGGATTATAGCCTCAGGTGAAATCCAGAGATTTGGCCATGTGGGAAAATCCAGGGTTTTTCCTTTCTGGGGTCCAGATCCCAACCTCATCATTATGTTACAGCATTATAAATTACATCAATATATTCTAAGTATTACATATATTATTGCTATTGTCAAAATCACATTAAAACAACTTGGTTATGTAAACAAACTTATAATGCAAACCTCAGGCTCATCACCAGAAATGGCTTTGGAATGCTTCCTTCAGCACTACAGTTGTGAGTTCCTATCTGAAGATATTGATACAATTAGCTATTTGTCCATTAATTCTTAGCTTTCATTATGGTTATTTATTTATTCTACTGAAGTCTTACTCCACTGTGTCGTGATAGAACAGAAAAAGAGCCTAAATTGTCCAAGAATATATTAATGGAACATGAGCCTTGATAGGTCCTACCAAATTCTAAAGGGTTTGAGTATGGCACCAATAATAGAATGTTTGTCTATGCCTTGGGGACTGGCCTATCTCAGTTTGCAAAGGCCACCTAAGTTGGCCACAGAATGATAAGTTTTCAACCAGATCTACACTGATTGCCTCCTAAGTGATAGAAGGGTTAAGGGTTCATTTTAATTAAGTAAGTCCTCATAATAACAAAATCATGGATTCTTCTAGTCAAGTATTCAAATATAAAAACCCTTCCTTTTTGGACCAAATATTTTGTTTGATTAGTAGAGAAAATCCCCAAAGAGAAAGGCTGACAACTTTGCACAGCTCTGCCTCACATTCAATTCACAAGCAAGTCAAGACATCACCCTCATGTCATTGGTCCTCTTTGAGAACTAAGGAATACCAACAACAAGGGTTCTGCATGAAGTTTTTACCCAGAGAGGATTTCCAGAGCAGGTATTGTGAGATAAACCTTGTCACACATACTTCTTACATGTATGCCTCACTACTATTGATGTGGTTTAGGGGTTCAGGGACCCCAAAATCACAACACACAGGTCCTGCCCGAAAGAATTCGACCCAAGGCTTCTTTCAGCCAAAGACGAGGTTTATTAGAACATCCATCATATTGGGCAGACTCTTAAGGAGTCTGAACATGGGTAAGCAGTGGCTAGATTTTAGGAATCTGAGCAGTGGCTAAATTATGAGAATCTGAGCATCTTAATGGAGACAAAGTGGACCTCACATACAGAAAGACTGTGGGAGGGACCTAAGAGTGGTCAGTAAGCTGGAGTGAACAGAACTCCTGGGACCTGGACCAAGGGAGAATGAAGCCTAGCTAGGATTAAGGGTGGGAAGTGGCCTGGGCCATACTTATGGAGGTAAGACAAAGGAAGGGAGATTGGGTGTAGCCACAATGAAAGGCCAGTTGATGGGATTATAGCCTCAGGTGAACACCAGAGATTTGGCCACCTGGGAAAGTTCAGGGTTTTTCCTTTCTGGGGCCCAGATCCCAACCCCATCACTATTGTGGTCTAAGTTAAGCTTATTCCTCCCATGGATGCGGCATATATTTGTAGGAAGGGGGGAATCAGGTTCTTAGGAAAACATTTTGTATTTACTGTCTTTATCATGTATCTGAGAGTAGTAGTAATTACTCCCTGGGAACCCAAACTGCCAATTTAAGCAGAAGTTAGGGAATGCTGTTCTCTTCCTCCTCCTCCTCTTTTTCCTCCTTATTCTCTTTCTTCTTTTTCTTTTCTTCCTCTTCCTCCTTTTCTAATTTTTATTTATTTCTTCTATTTTTTATCTATTTATTTATTTATTTGCAAAATTTATTTGTCCCTGTGTAGTGTTCAGTTTTGATTTCTTGAAATATAGCTCTGAAAAGATAAGCTTTCAAAAAGTCCATTTTTTTTTTAAATGAAGTTATTTGACAAGCCTTTAAACTCAAATCATTCTGACTTTCTTTGAATGGTCAGTAATAGCCCCAAACCCAAGTTTCTGTGGCTCAGTATTTGGTTTTAATGGCTTAGAATGAGTGTAAATAGCAATTCTTTTCTGTTCTGGCCAGAAACTCTGAGGGAACTCTGAGGATCTTCCCCTCTCTTTGTGATGTTAAATTGAGCCATCTTTTGTCTCAACACTTACTAGCCCTCAGTCACTGAATGGACATGGCCTCTGGCAAGCTGAGACCTGGGAAAGACCTTAATTTAGAAAGGCCAAGGTCACCCATTGCAGAGTGGGCTATCACCAGTAGTCTTGACCTTTGTCTTGCCACAGGACTTTGATTACTCTAGAGGAGAGAGTGAAATTAAGGACATTGCACAGCTCTGCCTCACTTATATACAATTCACCAACAAGTCATTGGTCCCCTTGGAGAGGGAAGGCCTAACAACAATAACAACAGAGAAAATTCCCTCTATCTATACAGTTTGAGAGTTGCCTGGGGCATTGAGAGGTTGAATGGCTTGCTGGGTCACACAGCTAGTATGTGTCAGAAGCTGAACTTGAATCCAGGCCTTTCTAGAGAGCAATTTGGAGCTACACATAAAAAACCCAATAATTATTCATAATCTCTATCTTAACAATAACACTCCTGGGCAAATACCCTAATGAAATTATTTTTAAAAAGATAGAAAGAAACTGTATGTACAAAAACATTCTTGGCAACACTTTTTGTTGTAGCGAAGAACTGGAAACTAAGGGAGTGACCATCATTTAGGGAATGGCTGAACAGATAATGGTATATAAATGCAATGGGATATTATTGTATTATAAAAATAATGAAAGAAACAGATTTAGAAAATTTAGGAATTTTAAAAAATTAATCTAGAGTGAAGTTAGTGTAATCAGAGGAACAATTTATAAAATGATGACAACATTTTAAAGAAAAACAATTTGGAAATACTTAAGAACTATGATAACTGTTATGAATGATCATGACTCCTAAGGATTGATGTTGAATAATACTACCCACCTCCTGATAGAGAAATGATGTGCTGGAGGTATGAAATGGGACCTATATAGTAGTTTTGTGGTCTAGGGGTGCTAGGAACCCCAAAAGGCAAGAGTACAGGGGGTCTGCCTTGAAAGAATTTGACCACTCAAGCCTTCTTTCAACCAAGAGTAACAAAGTTTATTGTATTGCCAATATAGGTGGGCAGAATTCTTAGAATCTGCACATTTGATGAGGATAAAATTGGTACTTTTATTCAGAAAGACTGTGGGAAGATCTGGATGGGATTAAGGAGTGGCAAGTAGCCTGGGGCAGGCCAGGTGGAGACAATGAGGGCCACAATGAAAGGGCAGTTAAAAGGATGAGTGACTGGGATGGCCGGCACCTTAGGTGAATGCCAGGGATCTGGGTTCAGAGTTTGGGTTCCTGAAATTTGTGGGAAAGTTCAAGGGCTTTTCCTTTTAGGGGTCCAGTGCAAACCCCATCCCCCATCATTAGCATATACATTCTAGCTTACTGTCCCCAAACTAGGCAGGCTACATCTGTCCTCTCAGGGTCCAACAGGATAACCTTGAGGGGTTCAGGTGTCTGTCTTCACTGCCAACAGCTCCAACTAACCACTGGCTATGTTTCCTCCATTGTTAGGGGCCAGTAACGAGGACCTCATTTCCACTGAACCACTTTGTAGATTTTACAAAGAGATATTTATTTTGAAGATATAGCAAGAGCAAAATAAACATATCCCATTAACACTTCAGGGCAAATCTCCCTTATATCACTTGAATTTCTGGGAAGAATAGGCTCCATTTAGTTTCTGCTTCTCCTCTCCTGGTCCTCCTTCTAGTTATTTCTTACTCAGACTCATTTGCTGGCTCACCATCTATACCACACTCCCTAACTGTGAGCGTTGCCCAGTCTCTGTCCTTAACCTTCTACTCTTGTCTATATAGAATCACTCTTGCTGACTTCATCAGCTCCCATGGGTTTCATTATTGTCTCTATGAAGATGATTCACACATTGCTATATCCACCCCCAATCTCTCCTTTGAGCTTCATTCACACATCACTATTTGCCTATTGAATGTATCAAATGGGATTTCCCAGAAACATCTTGAACTCAATATATTAAAAACAGAACTTATTATCTTCCCCCCAAAAGACTATCTCTCTTTGAAATTTCCCTATTTTTGTCCCAAAGCCTCACCATCCATCCAGATTCTCTGGTTCATAATCTTGGTACTATCCTCAACTCTTTATTTTTTCCTCACACCACATGTGCATTCAGTCACCTAATCTTGTCTAATTTCTAACTTCACAATATATCTTGCAACCAACTCCTTTCCTCTACTCACATATTCACCATAAATAAACATTCATCCCCATTTCACTAGATTATTACAATGCTATTCTAATTGTTCTCCCTATATCAAGTCTCTCCTTGTTCCAGCCTATACTCATTGATACCAAAGTTATTTTCCTTAAGTGCACATTTAACCATGTCACTTCTCTACTCAATAAACTTCAGTGGCTCCTATTTTCCTTCCCAACTTATCTTTCTAGCTTTATTGTCCATACCCAACAACCTTTGGCACTCTACAATCTAACCAAACTAGCTGTCTCTATTTCTCATTTAGGTCATTCTACCTGACCTCTCAACACCTTTCCACTGCCTCTCTCATGCCTAGAATGCACTCTCTCTTCACTTCTCCCTTGAAAAATCCCTCTCTTTCTATAAAAACACATTTCAAGTAAAGCCTTCTAACTGAACTCTCCTGATCCTACCAACCACTAATGATCTCCTCCCTAATTCCTTTGTATTCAACTATTTTGTATTTGTAATTATTGTCTTTATATTTAATATTATATCTATCTTTGTTTTCCATCAGGTTGTAAGCTTCTTACAAATTTCATTCATCATATTTCTTCCTCCAGCATCTGATATAGTGCTTGGCAAGTGGTGGATGCTTGATGAGTACTTGTATATTGACTCACTGATTGTTATAACTATTTGTCTACCAGTCATCTTCTCTAATGGATTGTGAGCAATTTGAAGAGGGGGGAAATGGTCAGTTCAATTTTCAATTCAACAGGCATATATTTAGTGGCTACTCTGCATAAGATGAGGATTTATTAATGTTTTATTCATCTATCTTACTCACTTCAGTAAGTTACTGTCAACAGGCAAATACAACTTCACAAAACTTACATGAAAACTAGGTTTATTACAAGAGAAATGAACATGCATGTAGAACCCAGAGAGTTCACAATTCTTACAGAAGTTTGCATATTTATGACAGTAGGCAGAACAAAGGAAGGAGGAGGAAACACAGATCTCCACTCAAAGAGGCATACATGGGAGGGGGAAAAGTTCAATAAAGTGAACATCCCCTCCCCCAAGGGGAAGAGCAAGGCAATGGCAAAAGCTACACTCTTTTTCCTTGGGAACTGCTAGACTATAAAAATAGGATGGTCTGCATATCTACAAAAGTCACAGTTGCACAAGCAAATTTTCAAGGCTGGCATGTTCTGGGTCCATATTTCTGGAAAATATGGCAACTCAAAAAGACAAGCTCAGGGGACCCCTTAACAATCCTTAACATCACTAATCAGAGACATTTAAGTGCCTACTATATGTAAATTGAGAAGTAATGTAGTAGAGATATACCCTCAGAGATCAGAACACCTGTGTTCCAATCTAGCCTGACATATGCCTGATGTGTTAACCTGAGTATGTTACTTCATCTCTCATTGCCCCAGGGAATTCTTTAAGACTAAAGGTTGTAGAGCAACTTCTGAGTAAAGATAATTTCTTCTTGTTTATTTCAGAAGTATAGGTAAGTCTTAGGAAAGAAATTCCCTTCACTGATACAGATAAATAATAGAACTACAACTTTCACTCCTAGAGATTCCCCTGGGGCAATGAGAGATTAAGGGACATTCATTCAGCATGGACTTGAATGTAGGTTTTCCTGACTCCAAAGTCAACTCCCTATTCACTACGCCATATTCCCTCTCAAAAAACAAAGAATAGCAAAACAAAAATGTCAACGAGTAATGCATGCATTTAGAGCTCATCAAATCATAAAAATCTCTAATTAAATTAACTACCATTGCCCCTAGAAAGATTATATCAATCTTCTCCCACATATAAATTTCCTGACCAAAATATCCTTCCCTGGTCATCATTCTCCTACAAGTATTATCTTCCACCTTATAAAATACATGTTCCTTGAGGGCAGGAACTATTTTAGCTTTAGTATTGATATCACTAGAGGATAGCACAGTGCTTCACAAATAGTATGCAGTTAACCAGGGCACCATGGATAGAGTGCTGGGCCTGGAGTCATGAAGACTTAACTTTCTGAGTTCAAATCCAGTCTCAAATACTTACTAGCTATGTGACTCAGGGCAAGTCACTTAATCTTGTTTGCCTCAGTTTACTCATCTATAAAATGAGCTGGAGAAGGAAATGGCAAATCACTCCAGTATCTTTGCCAAGAAAACTCCAAATGGGGTCACAAAGAGTCAGACATGACTGAAAGACAATTAAGCAACAATAACAAATGTGCTTAATATTTTTAATTAAGTATTCATATTATAAATATCACACCTTATAAATTGACTTCATATCCAAATTTTGAATTATTCATTTGCATCTGGCTTCTACCCTAAGACTCTATCCAGACATGCTTCTGCCCTCATTACCACCACAGACTTGAATATTGTATATGACTTTGCTTCCCATACTACTGAGATGTGGGACTCCTGAAAGAACTTCAGTCAGTCAGATGGATGGCAGGAGACAGCTCAAAGGTGATTTCCATATGTTTACTTATTAGAAGTGTATGTTCTGATGCTGTCAAAGAAATGCCTCAAAGCCTATTTACTTGTTGCAAATCTGAAAGGTGAATTCATTTTTCAGATGCATTTAAGAGCTAAGATTAATAAAAACTGACAACACCTTAAAATCTAAATGGAGAATATGAAGCTGCATTGAAGTTTACAAGAGCTATGATATGATTCTATGATAACATATGGGAAAAGTTTCAAAAAACTTCATTCCCCCATCCCCCATAACCCTGCAACATTGGATTGCTATTTTGACTATAGGACATGCTGTGGTCCTTTGTACAATCTTATACCAGCAAAGGGAACAGTGATATTACAGTATGCACACAAGCCTTTGAACTATATCTACAGTATATGAAAATAACCAGATGAAACATGAAAAACAGAGTTAATAGGCCAGATAGTGCTTAAGCAAGGACAAACATCTGGCTATTTGGAAATAGCTTGAACCTAAACGTAGGCCTTCTCTGATACAGATCAGACTGTGGTCAGATGGTAAGCTGAGTAGGCTGTAGAAAGAAATTGACTATCTTACCACAATTCAGGAAGTCCACTCCACAGACACGCTCAAAGTTCCCTCAGGCAAGATAAGGAATTTGCACTGTATGGTGTTAGATAGCTAACAGAAGTTTAGAGTGTTAGACTAATCTAAATGTACTCTGAAGTATGCAATTGGAAAAAATCTTATCTCAAATGTTAGAATTTCAATTCTGCTTTCTAAATTTGTTTCCTTGAGGAGAGAAAAAAAACAATCTTTTCTGGTGCTTCTATTCTATCTACTTTACAATAATATAAAGTCTACTTTAAAAAAAATAATATGACTGTGAATTTACTTTCAATAGTAAATCAACAATGATATTTTTATTTCTTGCTCTAGTTAGTCAATACACAAGTATTTATTAAGCACCTATTATGTCTGGCACTGTGCTTAGCACTAGTGATACAAAGAAGGGCAAAAACACAGCCTTTACTGTCAAGGAGCTCAGATCTGATTGGGAATGGGGGGAGGAAGCATGCAAAGAACTCTGTACATAAAAGAAATATATAGTGTTAATAGAAGGTAATCTCAAAGGCAAGGGATGAGAAACAGGGGAAACCCTGACAGGTGTCCTGCAAAAGGTAAGATTTGACTTGAGTCTTGAAGGAAGCCAGGAAAGCCTGGAGTGGGAAATGAGGAGAAAGGGATAACATGCTGCACATTCCAGGTGGGTTGTGTGTGAGGAATAGCAAATAGGCCTGTGTAGCTAGATTGAAGGATACATGGTGGGGAACAAAATATAGGTTATGAAAGACTTTACATGTCAAGTAGAAGATTTAACATTTAATCCTGGAGACAACAGGAAAGCAGGAAGACTGGAAGAGCAGTCATAAGGATATTGTAATAGTTTAGGCAATTCTATCTATAATGTATAATGAAGACCTGTACAAGGTTGGCAGCTGTGTGAAAGGAGAAAAGGGGACATATATGAGAGTTAATTGTTATGAAGGTAAAAATGATAACATTTGGCAACACATTGGCTATGACAATGATACTGACATAGTGAGCTTGAGAGGATGGTGGTGCCCTTGATGGTAATAGGGACATTAGGAAGAGGGGAAGGATTTGAGGGGAAAGAAAATGTGTTCAGATGTGTCCAGGTCATCTAAACTGAGATGTCCAAAAGGCAGTTGGTGATATGGATGTGATAATCAGAAGAGAGATTAGGATTGGACACATAAATCTGGAAATCATCTACTTAGAGATAACAGTTGAACCCATAGGAACTAATGAGATTACCAAGTGAGATAGTATAGAAGAAAAAGAGAAAAATTTCCAAGAAAGAGCCTAGAGTGGAACCTTTGGTTAGTGGCCATGACATTTTTGAAGATCAAGCAAAGGATACTGAAGAGCGGTCATATGAGTATGAGGAGAACCAAGGAAGACAGAGAGAATCCAGGAGATGTGACAGTGTCAAAGGTTGCAGAGAGATAAAAAGCAGAACTGAGAAAAAGCCTTTAGATCTGGCAATTAAGAAATCATTAGAAACTTTGTGGAGAGAGGTTCTAAATTAAGATAGTGTGTGTGTGTGTGTGTGTGTGTGTGTGTGTGTGTGTGTGTGTGTG